>NW_027500258.1:0-30875 GCF_021521415.1 Bidens hawaiensis
GTAGCCAACCGTCAGAATCAAGAACATCTTATGGAGAATCAACGACTGATGATGAGTTATATCTCATTTTGTCAGAAGGAGACTAAAGCGCTACGAGCGATTGTTAAGTCTCAGGGGGTGAAAATGAAAGAACAAGAAGAGTTGATCTTACAATTAACTTGCAAAGAAGATGCCCTATAGAAACTCAAAGATGATGATCAAGATCCTGATGAGTCTGGTGCAGGAGGTGAGCCTAAACAATCGCACAGCTCATCTTCCGGTGCTGGTACTAGTGGTGGTGAAGACTCGGGCAAACAGATTATTATATATCAAGATCCAACTGCCGCTAAGCCAATTGAGATGATTGCAGCCAAAACTGTGATATTTTTAGATGGTTCGGGGGTGGTTAGAAGTGTGGTGAATAAGGATGAGATCCAGGTGGGTGAGTTTGTTGATAAGTCTCTTACACGAGAGCAGATTTCCATACTGATTGGGTTAAATGATGAACAATTAACCGTGTTAGAGACTGAGCCTGATGTTGAGGTGTTAAATGAGGAAGGTATAGAAGATGATCCGTCTATTCAGATGAATACGGATTTCATTTATGAAGATGAGGATGTTGAGATGGAAGATGTAACCGCTGAGGATTATCCTGACTTGTTTAAACACACTAATGTTGATCAAAGTTCTCTGATATTTGATGAACAGACGGTTAAAGCGGCAGAAGACGAATTGGAAAAAGTGTTGAAGTGTAAGCGGACAGTTCATTCACTTGAAGTCATAACTGATGATGATATTGCAAGATGGTTCACACGCCAGAAGGTGGGTAAAATTATCAGTGCGTATCGATATGTTGATCAAGAACGGAAAGACACTGCTGCTGCATGGGTTAAAGGAAACCAAATGACCTCCTTCAAGACTGTTTCCAAGGTACATGGTGATATTATATCATGGATTTATGATCCTGAGCTTAAGTATGTATAATTAAGTGGGAGAAGGGGATCCAGTACTACAAAACGATGAAGGATGTACTTACTTTACCGCGTTGGGATGTTTGTACCCTCGCAAGACGTCCATTTATCAATCGTGGGGGTTACCGGACAGCTGAGTGGTTTCATCAACACTTACTGTTCGAGGTCAATCATGGCTTCAAGTTCATCAAGCCTTAGGTCCCGAGACGCAAACGCATTGATGAGATTGATCCAAGGACTGGCTGGAGGAAACTTGTCCTTAAGGTAAAGCCGCCAAAGACGATGAAGTGGGTTCCTGTGAAGACGATGCCCCAACAGATGCATCTCGCATTCAACCGCTGGTACTATGACAATCGTACTGGCGAGGCCGTCATTGTACTTGGCAAAAGTCTGAAGACTGAACTTATCAAGATAATCGACCCGATGTGGTTGGTTAATTTATCCGAGACCGACAATGACGTGCTACACAGGAAACGGATTCTGATCGAGCGCAATGAAGACTACGACCTGGCTATGCAATTCCAATGCGTTGTGCGTGTGTGTCATGAACATGGAATTCCTAGTTGCAGAGACTGGCAGTCCAAGCACTTCAAGTAATTTAAAGACAAAGAGCTCAAGACGAGGGGGTGTCTGTTAGTGCACGGTTTTGCGTCTTGAGTCTTTGTAATTATCGTTAACGTATTTGTTTTATATTTAATGTAATATTTAAGTTAATTATTGTCTAGTTTGTTATATGTAAGGTCTAGTTCGCTAGGGGATGTTAGCAAACTAAGACTTAAGCTTATTCTCTCCTGATTCGTTAGGAAATGTTAATGAATCAGGGGGTGCTTCGTCTGATTTATGTATGTAACGAAGTAGCGTCAGGTTCGCTAGGGGATGTTAGCGAACCAGACCTATCTTCTATATATAGTGAACACTGTTCACGTTTAATTTAAGTTTTGAGTTAATTAACGAACCCCTGTCCAGATTCTCTCTCAATTCTTCATCCTAACATTATAACATTATACTGATAATACATAAACATATATAACACTGAATCTAAGGTAAGTATGAGCTAGATCTATGGTTAAGGTATTGATCGATTATTCACAGATCTGAGATATGTTATTGTTATTAGATTGATACTATCGGTTTCCAACAAGATCATTTGCCATCAGGTAGTTCATCTTCCGAACATGTATATGACCCATTCTTCGATGCCAAAGCACTGAATCTTTCTCGGTTGCTTTCGAGACAAAACAAGTTTCAATCGATGTAGATACTTTAGAATTCATATTTAAGACATAAATCTCATTTGATCGAGGTGATCGCATGACAACCATGTCCTCGGGAATCACATAACCCGATTTCAAAATCAGACACTCTTTATCTGTAAATACTGTAGTGTATTGCTTATCACAGATTTGCGACACACTCAATAAATTATGGTCCACTTTATCACAATAGTTAACTTTCTCATAAGTAATCTTCCCATTCGAAACATCACCTTCCTGTGTAATCATACCCCCAGAATTCCCAGCAAATGCCACATAACCCCCTTGAATATGACGAGAACATCCACTATCCATGATCCAGTTTTCACCAGAAATGGTCTTGGATGTACCCTACACACAAATGAAAGTGATTAGTTCAAAAAGGCAGCCCAGCCCTCGGTCTTGGGCACCTTTTGGGTTTCTTGAGAAAAATTAACCTTAGTTGCATTCAATTGTTGTTCAGCAACTTGAGAATAAGTTACAGGTTTCTTAGACTTTTGTCTTAGATACGCAGCTTGAACTACATTTGAATTAACGTTTTTGCAAATTGGTTCGGTTGGAATAAACTTAGGTTTAACAGAACCATGAGTTTCATTCACATGAACAACTCTTCGAGGATGTACATTCGAGAACATAATGTGAGTATCATCAGCATACGACACAGGTCGTTTCAGAATCTCTTTTACCAAAGGAACCGGTTTGGAATGGTCCTTGATAAAAGGATGAAGATTCTGAGAGTTCTTCTGGCCATAATTTCTTACTACATGACCTTGTTGACCTCAAAGGAAATAGGTTCGCATGTCAACATGATGATGTTGAGAATTAGTTAGAGCATGTGACACAGATGATGAATGATGACTCACATTTTTGGTCATGCTCTTAGCAAAATCATCAGATAATTCAGATTTCTTTTTCAAGTAAAAATCTAGATTAGAACAATTTGAAAAACTTTTCAACGTATCTGTCCCAGTTAACTTCACAAATTGAATTTTCTGAGCTTGTTTTAAAACTTGCTTTGCTTTAGTCAATGGATCAGATGAAACTGATGTTTTCGTTTGAGCATATTGACGTTCAAGTTCACGAACCTTGGAAGTTTCATTGTGAAACACACTCTCAATCAGTTCAGGTTTAATGATACTTATTGGAATGTCTTTCTCAGTGAACATCGTGTCCATCCCCTTTAACCTAAACACACGAGTAGCTGACGGCTTAGATGCACTAGGATTTATGAAACGCAACAAATCCTCATCATAAATTTTAGGTTTTTCTGATTTCTTAGCCCTCACTGGTTTGACATTAACATGCGCATCTTGTGTCACCTTAGTTGTGAGCGAACCATACACAGCCTCCTCAAATTCATGAGGTTCACAAAGTATGTGATTTGAACTTGGAATATTCTTGTTCTTGTGTATAATTTCAGGTTCAAACACATCCTCAATGATAACTTTGTCAACATTTTCAACAAAGACTTTGTTGCTTTGAACATGAGGTTTTTGAGGAGCAAATTGGGTTTTAACAGTTTCAGACTTACTAGGTTTAGATTTTTCTGAAATCACGGGTTCTTTAAGAATTACATCTTCCTCAGTTGGAGCAAAATGGTTAATTTTATAATCATTTTGAAATGGTGGAGGAATTTCAATAAAACCTATACCTTTCTTTGAATCCTTTTGTTTTCCAGAAACTTCAATAATTTCATTCAACATAAAAGAAGAATTTCGAAATTTACCCAATTTATTCTTTAACTCAAGAACCTCATTCTCAAGCTTGGTTATCTTTGAACGATGTTTCAAGATTTCTTGAAACTTTTGGTCATTAATTGTCATTTTCACAGATAACTCAGCTTTGAGATCTGATTACTTGTCGAAAATGCTTCAATCTTTTCACGAGATCTCATTTGAGATTCGAGATATTGTCGATAAGTATCTTTTAGTGAAGCAATTTCTCTCACTAAATTGTCATTGTGATTCTTTAAAGATTCTAACTTAGGTTTGTTAGATTCACAGTCAACACAATTTACTTTAACCGATGATGTAGCAGAAATAGAATGACTAACCTCGTTAATCTTTGCATGCAAAGACAGTTGTAGGCTTGTCACAGGAGTCATCAGAATCCGATCCAGAGTCATTATCAGAAGACACCTCACTTCCACTAGCATCATGAAGATCTTGAGTCAACCCAAACAAGCCAAATTAGCTTGAGCATCATTACACAGTAGTCGTTGTGACCAATCATCTCCATTAGTTAACATTGCTTGTGACCCAGAACTTGATGGTTTCATCTCAGCATCATTACCTCGTGGTGTTGAAGACTTTTGATTTTGACCACGAGAACCAGTATACTCCTTTTTCGGTTTGTCACATTCTTTTACAAAATGCCCGAATTCTTGACAGTTATAACATTTCACCTTTAACTTATCAAATCCCAACTTCTTGTTCAGGGCAGGAAGATCTTTTCCGGTTCTTTGCACAAATCTTTTCACCTTACGAACAATCATTGCCATGTTCCACTTTAAATCCATGATTTCTAAGTCATCTGGATCAATCTGATCATAGTCTTCATCAGTCAGATCACTAGTAGCAATTTTGCTACTCACCAGATTTTCGTAAGAAGTCATGAAAGCTGATAAAAAGGCAAAATTTTGTTCAGCTTTTTTCATGTTGACATTTGGAGGTGATGAGTATTGATTTGTAGTGGATGAATTTCCTGAACCAGCAGAAACATTTGGTGACCCAGAATTACCATCATTATAAAAACATGCTCTAGGATCACTATAAATTGTTGTTTCATTTTCTCTTGCATTCTGGGTAAGAAATGCAGTAATCGGTGAAATTGTTGAACTTAGAGGCATGCTACCACCATAGAAAGCAGGATCTTGACTTTCCTTGAATGATTTTTGACACTTGAGATCATACTCACGAGCTTCAATCTTTTGTAAGAACTCACTTGCAGTCAAGTCTTCATTGAAATAACTGTTTTCTTTTAATACCATTAGAAAAGTGGAGTACGAACTTGGTAGTGCACTCTTAATAGTATCAATCTTGTCAATCTCAGAAATTTCTAATTTCATTTTATCCATTTCTGCAATCAAGTGATTGAATCTCGTTGTCATTTCTTCAACGGTCTCACCTTTGAGTAAATTAAAGTTCTGAATTGAAACTTAAGCATCACCTTTTTGCTTTCAGCCGTGTTTCCCTTACTTCTCTTTCGGATATGTTGAAACAAAGAGGCACAGATTTTTATACTGCCCACTTGGTGAAAGATATTTTCAGGTAAAGCCATGGTTAGAGTAGAATAGGATTTTGTCTCTATTTCTAATGCTTTCTTCTCTTCCTGTGAGTATTGAGATATAGCTTTAGGTCTGAAGACGATAGTCTCATCCCCAATCATAGGAACGGTATAAACTTCATCTAAACAATATGAGCAGTCAGGATGAACTGATCCTAGATGAACTGAATCCGATTGATGATCCTAGATGAACTTCATCAATCTTGGACATTTTGAGTGTGACCCTATCTCGGTGTCAAGTTGCAACATTTGTTGCATTAACATATTATGTGAGGCTAATGCATACATACCAGCCATTTTGAACAAGTTTCAAAATTCAAGGGTTAATTTTGAAAAATAAGGTTAACGAATGGTAAACAGTGACTGTAACGAACTGTAAACAGTGATAGCAAACTGTGAACAGTGATCAACGAATTAACCTTAACGAAGTTGAGGTTTATCAGGTAACGAATTAAACAACGAATCTGATGGTTAACAAATCAAATGGTCAACAAATGAGTCCAACTAACGAATTGCTAAGTGTAAACTTAGCGAATTTGAAGGTTTTCTGTAACGAATCACTAAGATAAACTTAGCGAAATAAGATGACGAACCAGCTACAGTTGATAGCGAATCAAACTATAGCGAATCAGGTTGTTACAACGATTTGTAACAAACTTTGACACCGAATGCCACATGGCAAAGGTAACAATAGCACAGTTTCCAAGAAAAACACGTGTCACACGAATCTGTAAACACGAATCAAATAGATTAGCGAACTGGTTAAACGAATCAACCAAACTTCATTACGAATTAGTGTAAAAATTAACGAAATGAGTAGCAAATTCAGTGAACAGAGTAACGAATCTGATGAACAGTGTTAACGAATTGACTCAAAGGATCAACGAATTAACAAATCTTCAAGTTTGTTTGAAGATCTTCAAATCTTCAAACATATTTTCCAGAAATCTGGAAATCATATGAACACTAAACCCAGAACTGAATTCGTAATAAAACCTCAATTTTCAACAAAATTTCACAAACAAACGATCAAAATACTCGCAAACCGATCGCGAATCCACTTGTATCATTCCCGTAACACAATTATCCTTAATATATAACCAATTCTATCACAAACAATGTTTCGGCCACAAACCTAAAACAATACCAATTCAAATCAAAACCAAACCAAACTTCAATTCCAATCCTCCAAACCTTTCCTATACCTTAACCAACTCAAATTCAATCCAAATCTTCCATAATTCAATCAATTAATCTCAAATTGATCAAAACATAACAATAGTAATACGTAATACAAATTATCAGTCTAATAATTCAAATAAACACCCAAATCAAGTGTAATTGAGCCCCGAAAGCTCTGATACCACTTGTTTGAACCCGGAATCAATCCTTAAACAATAACAGATCTCGGATCTGTGTGTATTCGATTAATCCTTAACTCGGATCTAGCTCATAATTACGTTTGATTATATGTTATATGTGTATATATTATCAGTACTAGTAGTTGTATATGTGAATAATATTAAGATGAAGATCGAGAGCGATTTTGACAGCACTTCGTTAATTAACTCTCAAAACATAAATAACTCGTGAACAGTGTTCACGTATAAATAGAAGACAGATCTAGTTCGTTAACATCCCCTAACGAACTAGAGTCCGCTTCGTTACATACATTACAAAGTAAATAACTTAACGAATCACCCCCTGATTCGTTAAACATCCTTAACGAATCAGGGGAAACTTAACTTAAGTCTTAGTTCGCTAAACAACCTTAGCGAACTAGACGTTACATTAACGAACTAACTAGATAAATAATTGTTTATTATATTAAACCAAATGACAAATACGTTAATGATAAATACAAAGAACCAAGACGCAAAACCGTGCACTAACACTTTTTCTGTTTGCCCTTCTTGCATGCAACACAGTGATCGGTCAACTTGAATTTCTTCGGGGAAACCCCATCCACCAAATCATTTTCAATAAGATGGTTCATCTTTCTGACATGAATGTGACCCATACGCCTATGCCATATAGTCGAGTCCTTCTCAGTTGCCTTAGAGATGAAACATGTTTCAACAAACGTAGAATTCGGTACTTAGTACTCATGTTCAGTACATAATTATCGTTTGACCGAGGAGACTTCATAACAACCATGTCTTCTGGAATAACATATCCTGGTTTGAGTATTATGCACTCCTTGTCAGTGAACACGGTGGTGTACTTCTTGTCACAAATTTGAGAAACACTCAACAAATTGTGATCCACCGTGTCACAATAATTTACTTTCTCGAATGTAGTACTACCATTCGATACATCTCCTTCCTTAGTAATCATACCTCAAGAATTACCCGCGAAAGCTACATAACCCCCTTGATTATTCTTGGCATTGGTTAGTATGTCAATATTGCCGGTAAAATAATGAGAGCATCCACTATCCATAATCCAGTTTTCACCCGATATAATCTCGGATAAGCTCTGCACATAAAGAAAACATGATTAGTCCAAAAAGGCAGCCCAGTCCTGAGTCTTGGGCACCTCTTTAATTTTGATAGAAGGTTTTAACTTAACTAAATCAAAATGCGGTTTAGCCGCTTATGAATAAGTCACAAGTCTTTTGGACTTTCATCTCATATATACAACTTGAGCCACGTTTGTGTTCACATTTTTACAAATTGGTTGTGTGGGAACAAACAATTTTGCTTTTAACTTAACATTTTTTCATCAATATGAACCACCTTGCGTGGGTTCACATTTTCAAACAAAATGTAAGTTTCAGCTTCTTGAGATTGTTGTCTTTTAAGAATTTCTTAACAACCGGAACTTTTTGTGGTTGTTCCTTGTTAACAGATTTAACATTTTTATTCTTTCTCAATCCACAATCCCTAATAACATGTCCTTGTTCACCACACAAGAAACATGTTCGCATATCCACAAACGAATTTTATGGTTTGACAAGTGCTTATGGAGCATGTACTTTGTCCAAGTCATCAAACATAACAAATTTCTTTTTCATGTAAAAATCTAGGTTTGAACAACCAGAAAAACTCTGTAACGTGTTAGTTCCATTTGGTTAACAAATTGAACATTTTTAATAGATTTTAACAACTGTTTAGCTTTAACCAATGGATCTGTTGCGTTTGATACCTCAGATTTAGCAAATTCTTGCTCAAGATCTTGTAATTTTGAAGTTTCATTGTGAAAAACACTCTCAATCAACTCAGGCTTGATTAAGTGCAGTGGAATGTCTTTCTCATTGAATACTTAACTAAGACCTTTTAATTTAAACACTCGGCCAGTGTTTATATCAAGAGAAGGATTAATAAAACACATTAGATCCTCATCAGAAACTTTTGGTTTTTCTGATTTCTTAGCTTTAACCTTAGTTGGTTTTTTCTTATTCACTTTAGATGTACCTGAACCATACACAACCTCTTCAAATTATTGAGGTTCACATAATATGTGATTTGAAAGTGGAATCTTATGTTCTTTGTGTACTAATTCTGGTTCAACTACATCCTCAATGATGACTTTTTCAACAAAGACTTTGTTGCTTTGAATGTGTGGTTCTTGATTTGAAGACTTAGTAGTTAATTTTTCTTTGTCACTTAGTTTTGGTTTCCCCACATGAATGATTGGTTCAATAACAACTTCCTTCTTTTCCCGCAAACGGATTTTGGGAATAGTCAGCAGAATACCAGATACTTCGACTATTTCATTTAACAAAAAAAGATGAATTTATAAATTTGTCTAGTTAAATTTTCAACTCCAGAACATCATTCTCAAGCTCAGTTATTTTTGTTCTTTGTTTGAGGATCTCTTTGAACTGTTTCTCATTCATGGTTAGTTTTACTGAAAATTCTGCTTTCAGATCATGGTTACTAACTGACAATCCCTTAATTTTATCCTTAGATTTCTCTTGGGATTCTAATGATTGTCTATAGTTATGTTTCACTAAAGCAAGTTCTTTCAACAGTGAATCATTTTGAGCTTGAATCAAGTCATATTTTGAATTAGATTCCTCATAAGTAACACATTTAACAATTTCAGATAATTTAACTGTTTCAACTGATAAAATTTCACAATTAAACACAGAAGAATCAAGATTAGAAATAACCTTATCAATCTTGGCCATGCATTAAAATGTAGTTGGTTGCAGATTGCATGAGATATCTGAGTCTGATTCAGTCTCTGAGTCACTCTCGGTATTCAACCCATCACGTTGAGCATCTTCAAAGTTTTCAGCTTGTTCAAAAACAACAAGGTTAGCTTGATTGCCATTGCCCAGCAACCTTTGATTCCATTCAGTTGATTCAGCTGTGAGTAGAGCTTGTGAACCAGAAGCTTTAGAAGAATCACCCCCATAAGCTTTTTCAGTTGAATCATTATACATCTTGCCCGAACTTTTGTCTTGATTGCAGGGTCTAGTGTATTCCTTCTTTGGCTTGTCACACTCTTTAGCAAAATGACCTAAGTCTTGGAAATTGTAGGATTTTACTTTAAGCTTAACAAAGCCAACCCGCTTGTTTAATGTCGGTAAGTCTTTACCAGTTCTTTGAATGAACTTCTTAACTTGACGAACAAACATAGCCATGTTCCATTTCATATCCATAAATTCTAAATCATCCTGATCAATCTGATCATAATCTTCATCTGTCAGTTCACTCATGGCGATTTTACCACTCACCAAATTTTCGTAGGAACTCATGAAAGCACTAAGAAAAGCAAAGTGTTTTTCAGCTTCTTTCATGTTCACGTTTAGTGGTTGAGTAAAAAAATTAGTAGCACTAGTTGATCCACCAGAATTAGCATTTGAACCAGACACCATGAAGCAAACATTTGGAATTGGTTCAATAAATGACGATGGTACATCTTGAGAGGATTTAGTGAGAAATGCATTGATTGGAACTGTAGTGCTGCTCAAAGGTAAAGAGCATCCATATAATGTCGGATCATGAGTTTCTTTTGAAGACTTTTGACACTTCATGTCATATTTTCTATCTTCTATTTTCTGCATAAACTTCATAGCAGTAAGATCTTCATTTTTGAAGAAACTGTTCTATTAGTACCATCAGAAAAGTTGAATAAGAATTTGGTAGTGCATTCTTAACAGTATCAATCTTATCTGATTCACTTGGTTTCATTTTCAGTTTATTCATCTCAGCAATCAGATGATTAAACCTAGTCAGCATTTCCTCAACAGTCTCACCTTTCAATAAGTTAAAATTTCTAAATTGGACCTTCAGCATAACTTTCTTGCTTTCTTCGGTATTTCCCATACTTCTCATCTTAATGTGTTGAAACAATGATGCGCATATCTTAACACTTCCCACTTGATGAAAATATTGACGGGAAAAGCCATAGTCAAAGTGGAATATGTCTTGGTTTCAATCTCTAATGTCTCTTTCTCTTCTTAAGTGTATGCATAAAAGCCTTCGCTTCAAAACCCGTTATTGCATCTCCAAGCATAGGTGCAGTATACACATCATCAAGACATCTTGAAAAATCAGGGTGTGAAGACCCTAGATGTGATCGGAATCTTGGTTCCCACTTTGCAAAGTCGCTAAACTTCATCAATCGCGAACATTTAGAATGTGACCCGATTTCAGCGTCAAGATGAAGCATCTGTTGCATCAACATATTTTGAGATGCCAATGCGTAATAACCAGCCATTTCAAAATATAGGTTAAATGATTGCAAATTGAGGTTTAAAGTGAAAATTGTCCAAAATTAAAACTTAAGGGTGTAAATGGTAACTATAGGTAACGAATGGGTAAGAACTGCAACGAATGAGTTAGAGAATGGTAACGGATGGTGAAAAGTTCACGAATGGGATTTGAAGGTTATGTTCACAAATGGTTACAAATGAATGTAACGAATCAGGTAACGAGTGAGTATCACGAATCAAGTGACGAATGACACCATAGTTTTCACGAATGGGTATAAAGAATGACTATCACGAATGAAGATTCAATGATGACAAATCAATACACGAATAGGTAGACGAATAGCTTAATGAATGATATGAAGAATACGGTAACGAATAGGATATCGAATGGAATAATGTTTATGTAGTGAATGGTCATGTCACGAATGTGCTTCCGTAACGAATGAGGATTCACGAATCAGAAACTTAATGACTAATGGGTGAGCACGAATGTTATTATGCAACGAATAACTTATCATGAATGAGCTACAGTGACAAATGGGCATTTAATCTGTTGAAACAAACTTGACACGTGTCATAATTCAGTTATAACTTGATAGCGAATGGCTATCTACAGTATAAAGAATGGTCCGTTATACTGTAATGAATGGTTCTTATGAATCTTCATCAATCGATTTCCACATCTGAAATTCTCATATTCAAACCACAATCCAAACGAACACAAACTGATGGATTACTCATCCAAAACTTAACCAAAAATCACAAATAATAGCTTAATCTAATCGTCCCGCCGACAATCCCAAACACCTTCAAACCACTAATTCCAATTCAAACCAAGTCCGAAATCCAAAATAAACCCAAACAGAAACCTTTGTGTCATTCAACCTCAAATCCGATCCAATTCCATTCCAAACTCAAACAATAATACAATTAAACCTTAACGAAGCTTACAAATCAGATTACGAACCGATTGATGATCAATTTAGTATCAAATCAACATCTAAACATGTTAATTGAATCAAAATCGCATGAAAAAGATTCAGAACTCACCAATTACAATTAACAGATGAATTCTAGATCAATTTACCGTGAAAATACCTTAAATCACGCAAACAATCTAACGCTTAGCTCTGATACCACTTGAGAGAGCTTAAGATTGAGTTTAATACGTTAACCAATTCATACCAAGATTGATATATAGGATCTATTTATTTGATATGTGTAGGTTATTAGCAATAGGTTAGTGCGAATGAAGTGGGAGTAATGAATTTGGCAGATTAACGGCGTGAGAGAGATAATTAAAAACACTTTTTAAATTATGAGGCTATGAACAACCTATGTGTAGTAGATGAATGACATTTGTTACACAGTCCGTAACGAATGACCTCATTCATCTTCACACTATACATAACTTAATGAATATAGCGAATGACTCATCTGTTATACCCAATTCTTCAACATTCCATGACGAATGGATATAGAATAATAACGATAAGGTACATTCATTGAACATCTTTAACGTATGGACACTAATAAACACGTATAGAATCATTCGTTGAACACACTTAACGAATGAGCTGATAAACTTAACGAATGGGTCTGGTAATTACCAAATGCCCTTACATTAATTTTAAAGATAAGTTATATAAGTTACAAAGACTCGAGACGTCCAAAACGATGCACTAAAAAAACATGATATGAGTATCATCAAGCTTAACTTGTGGTGGTTGTCTTTCAAAAATTTGTTACCAAAGGAACCTTAGGTGATTGTTCCTAACTTAAAGGCTTTTCAGTCTTATTTACCCTATATCCACATTGACGTGCAACATGACTACGTTCACCACATGAGAAACAAGACCTTGTGTCCACAAAGGTGTGTGGCAAGTTAGCACTAGTATATGAAACATCAGGTTGAAAAGATGCAACCGATATTTTCGAAACATCCAATTGAAAAAAAATGTTTATTTTTATAAAACTCAAGATTGGAACAATTTGTGAAACTTTGTAAAGTATCAGTTCCAGTTGAACTGACAAATTTAACAGGTTCCACAAATTTCACTTGAGGTTTTACTTTAGGTTTAGAAACTGTCTTGTTCAACAACTTGGATTATTCAAAAGCTTTTTCAATGTCATTTAAGCTTGATGTCTCATTATGAAAGACACTCTCAATCAACTCGGGTTTGATTAAGTGCAAATGAATGTGTTGTTCATCGAAAACTTTATTGACACCTTTTAACTTAAAAAGTCTTCCAGTTTTTACTTTACTCTTAGTCGGATTAATGAATTTCATCAAATCAGCATAAAAAATAATTGTTTTTCTGATTTCTTTTTGACCACTTTAGGCATATTTGACCCATACACAACTTCTTCAAATTCATGTGGTTCACAAAGAATGTGATTAGAATGAGGAATGTTCTGTTCTTTGTGTACCACTTCGGGTTTCAGCGAAAACTTTGTTTTATCGAATATGAGTTTCATGAGTTGATACTTGAGAAACTGGTTTTTCTTGTTTAATTTGCTTTGGTTCCTCTTTAATGATTATCGGTTCAACAGTTATGGGAGGATAACATTCAAAGAACTATTGATATCAACTTTTGTTCTTTCTCCCATAAATAGATTGGTTGGAATAATCATTATGAAATGGCGGAGGAACTTCAACAAATCCTAAACCATTTTTAGAACATTTTTTGTTTACCAGATACTGCAATTATCCCAATTAATAAAAATGAAGGATTTCTAAACATTTCAAATTTATTTTTCAACTCGAGCACCTCATTTTCAAGTTCATTAATCTTGGTTCTCGATTTCAAGATTTCCCAAAACTGTCGATCGATAATTAACAATTTCCCTGAAATTTCAGCTTTTAGATCATGATTACTATTCGACAATCCCTCAATTTATACTTTAGATCATTGTTCAAGATCAGAGGCTTGTCTATAACTATCACGAAATATAGCTAAGTCTTTCATCAACGTCTCACTGTGATGACAAATCAATTCAAGCTTAGGCTTGTATTCATCACATTGAAGACATTGTGAAATCACAGGTTCATTCACAATTTCAAGATATACATTAACAAATTCAACAATAGCAGGATTAGGACTAAACTCTTCAATTTTAGCCAGACAAGCGAAAGAATCTTTTGGCTCTTGGCTAGAGATATCAGAATCAGTCTCAGCTTCTGAATCATCACTTTCGTCAGTCAATCCATCCCCGCTCGCATCTTCAAAATGTTCAAATGTCTCAAACATGGCCAAGTTAGCTTGATTTCCATTAGGTGATTTACCAAATAGCCTTTGATTCCAGTCAATAGCATTCGTAGTAGCCAAATCTTTTGACCCACCAATTTCACTTGTTAACCCCCATAAGTCTTCTCTTTTGATTCAATATACTTCTTACCAGAACTTCTGTCTTGATTACGGGGTCCCAAATAATCTTTCTTCGGCTTGTCACATTATTTAGCAAAGTGACCATAATCATGACAGTTATAACATAGAACCTTTAACTTATCGAACCCAACCCTTTTGTTCAAAATAGGTAAATCCTTCCTTGTTTTCTGCTTAAACTTCTTCACTTTTCTCACGATCATAGCCATATTACACTTTAAATCCATTAGTTCCAAATCATCAGGATAAATCTGGTCATAGACTTCATCAGTCAACTCACTGGTAGGAATTTTTCCACTGACCAATTGTTCATAAGACATTATGAATGCGCTCAATAGAGAAAAATGTTGTTATGCTTCTTTCATATTAACTTGAGGTCGTACCAGTAATCACTTCGTCTGCTTGCTTAGCTTCTTCTGCAGTCATATGGAATGCTCTTCCCTTTGGCTTATTCTCCGTTGGTTTATTCTTTTACTTGGGACATGTATTTCGTAGGTGGTCAGTTGACCCACATTCATAGCAAGCTCTTGGTGGTTCACGGCATTCTGAGATGACATGCTCAGGCTTACGACAACAATAACAGACATTTCCTAAAGCACATACTCCAAAATGTCGTCTTCCACATTTTAAACAGTGATTTGGTTCTCGTTTAAAGTTTCCCTTCTGAGGATTTAATCTTTGAGTTTTGTTTTGGTTTTCCGGCTTCTTATACTCTTCCCTTTTTCTCTTATTGTTCTCTACCTTTTCCCTATCCAGCTCTCTTGCTATACTATACAGCTTCAATTGCCTCATAACAAGTTTGAGGGTTGGTAGACTTGATGAAAGTACGGTATTCCACCGGCAATCCCCAGATAAATCGATGGATTCTATTATCTTCAGGTGTTACCAAGTGAGGCACAAAGCGAGCCATTTCATTAAATTTCATGACATATTCCCGATATGCCATGTTACCCAACTCCAATCTCAAAAATTCTTCTTCAATCCTTCTCTTTTCACTTATTGGGCAAAACTGTCAAGTAAACATTTCCAAGAACCTTTCCCAAGGAATTTGATTTGCAGCTTCCCTTCCATGGGCTTGAATGATTGATTCCCACCAATGCAACGCTTCCTTCTTGAAAGTATGTGTAGCCAGTTTCACTTTTTCTTGGGGATCACATTCACATATTGTCAACAATGCCTCCATTTGACTAACCCATTCATGGGCATTGATGGCATCTTGTGTTCCCGTGAACTCGGGTGGTTGGGAAGACTTAAAGATTTTATAACTACTTTCTCTCTTTTTAATCCCATTTCCTTGAGTTTCATTGGTGGCTTCCCGGTTGGCAAGTATTTGTGCAACTTGTTCGGCTACCATTCGATCTAGTTCAACTTTTGTTATGCGGATTTCTCCTCCATCATTTCTAGGATTTTCCCGATCACTAGTTTCATTATGTCTTCCTCCCTCCATCTACATATTTATAATATCTTGTCTTAAGTTTATATTGACAAACAATTAATATTTAAAATTTTTATTTATCACACATAAGTATAAAACAAGGCTTATAACAACTGGCAAACGCTTACGTTATTAAACATATTATATAGTATGCTACATCCTAACTTATTTTCTTCTAAAAACTATTTCTTTCGTCTTCCAAGACTAATAGGTTAAAGCCTAAGTACTCCATATAATACCTAGTTTGCTAAAACCTTGCGCTCTGATACCAACTTGTCACACCCCACCCAGGATGGGGCATTTACAGTGACCAGTCAGCACAGACTTACAGTGGAAACGTAATCTTATATAAAAACTACTAAAATATTTGTTACATGTCTAACTATTACACATACTACAAAACGTAACGGTAATAAAATAAAACGTCTAAACTATTCCAACACTTAGCAGCTAACTCCATGCCCTTATTTATCAACCTGAAAAACATGCTCGGGTAAAAATACGTCAGCACACAGCTGGTGAGTCACATAAACCGACATGTTTAATAAACTGATACTAAAACAATTTTATGATCAAGTATGAGCTCATTGCATGCCATGCCATAATTATAACCCGTCCACTTCACGTTAAAGCCAGGTCAGCATTATATATTCACACATACAGACTTTACGTACGTCTATTGCTGTATTAAGTGCATGTCCCCTCAGGAAAATATAATGATCATTATAATATATATAACACCTTGGGTGCCACACCATATGTGCCATGCAAATACAAGATCAATCCAGTCCAAACAATTTTTGAGCATGTATCAGAGTTTTGAAAATAGTTTAAGTAACTCACCTGAACAAGCTTTCTTCAACTACTCTGGCTTATCCCACTAACTGAAATCTATAATTTAATAAACTAGGTTACTTATTTATATTTATGAAGTAACATTCTAATAGTCGTAGGCCCTTCACATAATAAATGTCATTATTGTGCACAACCATTTAAGTCCAGACATAATATGGTTCAACAATCATACTCAGTCATTTACAGTTTATATTATTAATTCATGATCAAAGTGATCATACCATACCACAATATGGTTGTGCGCATACTAGGCAGGTTTTGTGAAGACCATACGCCCTACTCTAAAGGACAACTATCGTTAAGTCTTTAGGCTATTTATTGTTAAAATACTAAAAGGGTCATACTCAGGTTCCTAAATTATTATTTCTAATAATATTGAAGTATTTATTTTATAATTAAAACTAACTATTGAATTAGAAAAGAAAAGTAAATGAATTACCTTATTACTCCGGCCACATAACGAGAAAAGATGTTATGAATTACCAGTGGAGGAATTTGGGGATTTGTAGGTAAACTTTAACCGACTTCAATTTCCCTAGATATTTAGAATCGTCACGAGGAAGACTTTTCATCCACATCTTTACATATTCCTTATTTCTTATATATTATTATTATTATTATTAGTATGCGTGGACAATTCCACCACTTTTCACACGTGCACTACGAGTTTTTTCTTTCAAAGTTATATATTATTATTATTATTATTATTATTATTTCATACGAGCACTTACATATTTCGTAAACTATTATTTTTTTATTGTTATATTATTATTAGTAGTAAGTATATATATTGTTATTAGATTGTGTACTTCGTAATACTAATTGCCTGTTTTGAAACATCATCTCTCTAATAGTCATTTTATCCCTTTACTATAATTTTCGATAAATGCTTAAGGATTCCAGATCACAAACAGTCATTTACTTGATACTTACTCATTTATTAATATTTAAAACATACGCTTTATATATTTTATTTCTAACCATAAAACAAGATGTTACAAATATCCCCTACCAAATGAGGGTTTCGTCCTCGAAACCATTTATGTAGAGAACAAGTGAGGATAATTCTCTCGCATTTCTTTTTCAGATTCCCAAGTTGCCTGAGATCCTTTTCTATGTTTCCATTGTACTTTAACTTGGGCAATTTCTTTATTTCTGAGCTTCTTCACCTTTTGATCTAGGATAGCCACAGGCTCTTTTATGTAGTTGAGTTTGTTGTCCACCTCAATGTCATTTAGTAGTACATAGGTGCTTTCATCTGTTAAACACTTTCTCAAATGTGACACATGGAAAGTATTATGGATACTCTGCAATTCCTGAGGTAGGTCTAAACGATAAGCAACCTTTCCAACGCGTTCAATGATTTTGAAAGGTCCTATATATCGGGGGCTTAATTTTCCACGTTTTCTGAATCGAATAATTCCTTTCCAAGGAGAAACTTTTAACATGACTAAATCTCCGACTTCAAATTCAATTCGGCGCCTTCGCTTATCAGCATATGATTTTTGTCGATCTTGTGCAGCTTTTAATCGAGCTCTAATTTGATCAAGTTTCTCGGAAGTAAATTTTACCACTTCAATACTTCCTAGGTCCTTCTGACTTTCCAGAGTATCACCTATAATTCTCATTCGTAAGTGCTGAAACAAAGTAGCACAGATTTTGATACTAGCAACTTGATGGAATATATTCTCTAGTAATGCCATCATCAAGGTTGAGTAAGCCCTTATCTCTATTTCTAAAGCTTTCTTCTCTTTAACTGAGTAAGTTTCGACGGGTTTCTCAGTATAACTCTTAGTGGGATCACCAAGAATTGGAGGAGTATAGACAGTATCGAGACGACGAGTACAATCAGTATGTACGGATCCCAAGTGTGCTCTTGTTGGTACATGATGTTAGTAGTTCAGTATATAGTGTCTGTAATCGAGTTAGTATGTTTTGTATTTGGATTTAAGCGAAGTTGTCTCACAAGTTCGCCTGATATGGGCGAACTTGTTGAACAAGCGAAGTTAGTGACAACTTCGCCTAAACATGTTAGGCGAAGTTGTCGTATGATAAATACGGATAGGTTACGGCTTGTTTGGAAAAAGTAGTTTTAGAATTCGTGTAATCAGTGATCGGTGTATCACGTGTTTCTAGTTGCAATACAACGTGTTCTTTGTTTATTGTAACGTGTGTTTGATTGTGTTTAACGTGTATCGTCTTCTACGCTCGTATCGTCTTACGTAGGGATTCCGCACCTACGTAGAACGAGATATTCCGTGTAGATCCGGCTGGGAACCTACAATTGGTATCAGAGCATTTGCTCGTGATTGTGTGGTTCGGGATTATCACACGGGTGTAGAAATCGTTCCGTTCGAGTATTCGCGGTACGAGTTTTCGTTAATATACCGAGTTTTTGTGTCTTACTCACCTCCCACCATCAAATACAACCCATTACACCTTCGCATACCTCGCAAAACGTCAAAATCAAACCTGCAAAAACAATTGTTCATCAGGCGAAGTTGCCGCTACTGTTTGTAGGGTTTAGGCGAAGATATAAGGTTAAGCGAAGTTATTAACAACTTCGTCTACCTCACAAGTTCGCTTAACTTAAGCGAAGTTATCTACAACTTCGCCTAATCAGGAGAATTTAAAAAGGAGCGAAGTTAAGAATTCAAGCGAAGTTAAGACTTAAGCGAAGTTAAGTTTAACTTCGCCTACAGTACTGTTCAGAATAAAATTTTTATTTTTGGTTTCTTTGAGTGCTCGTTTGTATTTCTTCCAAAGATGACTTCTATAAATATTACGGAACTGGTGAAAATGGAGGTGGAAGCAGGTTCAGCTACTAAGGCACCGAAAATGCTTAAGGGTACCGATTTCGTGGCTTGGAAAGATCGGTTTGAGCAGTATGTTAAATATCAAGATGCTAAGATGTGGGTATGCATTCAAGATGGATACATTCCACCAACGGCTTTGTATGAGGGTCGTGAACAAATTAAGAAATACAATAAGATGGAAGAGGAAGAAAAGAAGATGTATGAGGCTGAAAGCAATGCTCATGCTGCGATAACAATGGCTCTTCCACAAGAGATTCTTCACACCTTCAGGAAATATAAAACCGCTATAGAGCTATGGGAAGCGCTTGAAAACCGATTTGAAGGTAATGTGGGAATACGTGCATCCAAGATTAAGCTACTCAAAACCCAATTCTCGGTGTTCAAGTACTTGAAGAATGAATCACTTGATGATATCATCACAAGATATTATCACCTGATGACCGAACTCAGCAATTATTCCATTGTTTACAAAGAAGATGAGATCGTGGAAAAACTCCTTGATGCTCTCCCACCGAAATGGGAGATGTACACTGTCTTGATGAGAGAAGATAAAGAGTTTGCCAACATTGACTTGGAAACAGCAGTCAACAAACTACGAACTTTTGAACTTAACATGGTTCGAAAAGAGACACCAACTGATCAGGTTCAGGATCCGGGAATGTATGGTGGAAAAGTTATTTCAAGTTCAAGTTCGAAGTCAGAATCATCTGCTTACTACTCAAATGGAGACTCGAGCTCTAACTCAACTCATGATGGGCATGTAACTCTCAACATGGACGGTGATGTGTGTTTTGTAGCTGGTGGAACAAACACTTCTAAACCTCAAACAACAAAGGGTAGTTTTTCTTCAAGTGTTCCGAACAACAACTACTCTCAGATGCCCATGAGTGTTAAATCTGCTGAACAACAGTTTGCTCTCTATGCATCTTTCATTGCTTCGTACGAAAATTACATTAATGGTAAAATTGTTGACCCTGCAACTTTAGACGAAGACTATGATCAGATCGATGCTAATGATCTGGAGGAGATGGATCTGCAGTGGCAGATGGCAATGATAGTAAGAAGAGTTAAAAGGTTTATGAAGAAGACTGGTAGAAAATTCGTTGGTGAAAGACCAGGTTTTGATAAGTCAAAGGTTCGGTGTTATAACTGTCAACAGAATGGACACTTTGCTAAAGAATGTACAAATGAACGTGTAGAACGTAGTCAGAACAGGCCAACACAACCGAATGGGGGAAGTAACGAGAATAGGGCAATGATATCCAGACAGAACGGGGAATACAATTGGAATCTGCAAGTTGAGGAAGTGTTCGAACAGGCCAACTTGGTTAACATCGAAACTGAAGGAAAAAACAGAGAGACAAGAGAAGATCAAGCTTATATGGCAGAGGTGACAGATCAGCTCTCTGAGGTAAGTTCTAAACTCCCTTGTACAAAATGTGAAAATCTGTCTGAACAGCTGAAAACAATAACTGATCAGTTTGTTAGTTTGGATGCTCAATTTAGAACATTAAAAGAAGATCATTATTACACTAAAACTAGAGAAAAAAATTACACTGTAAAAATAAAAGCTAGTGAGAAAGATATCAGAAGTCTTAAAGCCAGTCTAGCTGAAAAAATACAGGTAATTGATCTTAGCTATGAAGTGTTAGAAGAGAAAACCAAACTAATTGCTGAAAGGGATAAACGGATAGCTGATTACCAGGTGAAAGTGGTGGAACTAAACAGAAAGCTTGAGCAATTTAGAATCACCTCGTAAGTGATCAACGTTCCCCAGTTAAAAGGGGAGGAATTGGATATTCTGAAGTTCCACCTCCTTATAATCATAACTATACTTATGATCCTAGTAATCAGAAATCTGTTGATGTTGAAATTGGTCAGACAGTTCCTGTTAAGGTTACGATTAAAGATCCAGAAGTTAGTAAAAGCGAAACAAGTAAGCCTGTTTCTAATGTTAAGATTTCTGTTCCTAGTCCTGTCTAATCAAATTCGGACAAGACATCTGAGTCTAGTGAGACAAAAGAAGAGGCTGTGTTACTAAAACGTGGAGAGGAACATAAACCAACTGAAAAGAATTCTCCACTAAACCCGTATGTCCCACCATATGTTAGACAAACGGGCAGTAATGCAACCTCAACATCTAAAACAACTGTTGAGACGAAAGTTGAACACGGGAGCTGTTTCAGATGCAATCAAATAGGACACCTGATTGCTGATTGTCCTCTGAATCAGAGATTCAGAGGTATGAGGCCTTCGAAAACTGAGAATAGAACTAACAGTAATTACTATAATGGTAAAAATGAAAACTCATCAAAGTTCAGATATTGGACTAATCCAGGTTTTCAAAGAAGTCGATCTCAGTTTTTCCCTGTTAACAACCAAATCATTAGTAATAATTCATTTAATTCACGAAGGTTTGGATGGCCTCATAGTCAATCTACTAGAAGGTATCCTTTTAGGACTTACAGAAATCATTCTAATACTAACTTTGGATAGCCAAAGTACGGGATGCCTTTTAACAGATTTAATCGACCCAAGACCAGTAGGTCATGGGTCCCCAGATTTTAATCCTTTGCTTTAATCGTGCAGGAACAGTTGAACAGGGCTGCAAACAATCTATGGGTTGTGGATAGCGGCTGTTCCCGGCACATGACGGGTAACAAGAATTTGTTACACGAATGGAAACCTGTTCAGGGAGGTAGAGTAAGTTTTGCTGGAGAGAGTGGTGGTAAAATTACTGGAATTGGGACGGTGACTAATGGTAAAATGAAGTTAGAAAAGGTGAATTTCGTTGAAGAGCTGAAGCATAATCTGCTGAGTGTATCTCAGATCTGTGACAAAGATTACACTGTGCACTTTACCAAAAATGAAGCAATCGTACTGTATCCTGGTTTCAAGATACCAGAGGAATGGATAGTAATGAAGGCTCCAAGGGAAAAGAATACATATGTTATGGACATGAGGTCGACTGAGATGGCAACAGAAGAATCATGTCTTCTGTCAAAAGCAACTGAATCGGAGTCCGAGTTATGGCTAAATGGGATGATCAATCCCGAGTAACCGTGTTTTTCGTTTTTTACTTTGTTAAAAAAAAAAGTCACTATCGCTTAGAATTATGTCGGTTGCTTCAGTTTGAAGGACATATCTTCAGATATGTTTGGCCCTCATTTCTACCTGTAGAGTATGAGGATAGCCATTAACCAGATGACTGAACGTGACCGGGGCGGTTTATGATGTGTTTTTATTCTTTCGCTGAAAATTAGTCGTTCATACTTAGTTAGAAGGACACATACCCGTATGTGTCGGTCCAGCTGATCCATTGGATCTTCAGGATAGCCGTTTACCTGAAGACTTCGACTTGATCGGGGCGATAGAAGTTAAAAATTTTTAATAGGGAGATGAAATGATTTTTCAAGTCTACTACTTCGTAAGAAGTTTCTTTACTATGTTTAAAAGAAAATTGATCCAACCTTGGAAAGTGATAGACAAACTGATTCTGTGCGCTTAACTAGTGAAGTTATTAGGCCTAAAAGACTTTAGAACAGTCATTGTATGTCATGGTAGCTTTTTATGGTGCGTAAAAGTAGAAGTGATACTAACTAAATCTCCTCGATTTTACGTGGAAACTCCTTAAGAGTTGTGCATGTCTCCATATATATCTTTCCGAATGATAGGCAGAAAAGCGATTACCCAGTCATACACGAGCCCGTGAGTGTTCTGATTCCCGAGAAGATGGTGTGTCAAGAAACTGCAGTGATCCAGATTCGGGACTTGCAGTAGTTTACTTAAAGCTGTGTAAATCTTATTATTTAAAAAAATAAAAAAAAATAAAAAATAATAAAAAAAATTATTATTATGTGTTACTAAGACATTCTAGAGCTTATAATGTTAATATTTCTCAATCAAGATGCAAGAAAAAGAACGGGAAGAAGACTCTACAGATCGGGGTACTTACAATTTAATCAGACACTACGGGTCAAGGTCAACTCGGGGTGACTTGGGGAAAGCCAAATACGCTTTGAGAATAGATAGGAGACATCATAATCTCTGATGTGTTGCCCATTTAAGTTTTGAGCTTAATTGAACCTAACCCGTATCACAGAAACGATGAAAACCATTTTAAGTTATTTACCTGCTTACAACATGTTTCTTTATGTCATAATACAGCTGAACATGGATCTATGTGACAGTCACTTAATTAGTATGATTCCTGTTCGGATCTTTTCTAAAACATGTTTGTCCCCGACTAGACTGAAATTTGATCCCGTGTACTTTATTTTTAAAATTTATTCTACTTATGTAGTTTTATGATTTTATACCTGGTTACTTGGTTCTTGATCGGATCAGTTAACTCTTTAAAGGAAGTTTTAAAAGTTAATGGCATTATGTTCAATTTATAAGGGTCTGTTTGGTCGTGGCAGAACAATCAAGAGTAAATCTTATCCAGACTCATGCTATTCAGCGCCTCGTTGCGGAGAATCAAATTCAGTCGTCCCTCCTGATCGAGCATGGTAAAATAATTGATGCCTTGAAACAGTTCTTGGCATCTCAGGAGGAAACGAGCTGTAAGAGTGACGAGTTGAGGACAAAAAAGAGCAATGATCGAGACGATGATCCCAATGCATCGAAAGGTGCAGGTGGAGAGTTGCCAAGAACTGAACAAGCTCTTGGGAATTCCACATCTCAGGGGGAGTCAACGAGTGCAGCTGGCGGTTCAGGGGGTGATGATGTGGTGGTTGTGGATGCTGAGGAGATGATGGATGATGATATTGTAGGTGACGACGATGTGTTACCGGTTGAAGAGATTGAGAAGATTGGGGCTGAGATTGTCATTGATAGTGAGATTGAAGAAGGAGAGATTGTGGAGGAGAACGTTGAGCACGAGATTCCGGAAGTTGATAAGTCAGATATGGGAGGCGATGAGACGGAATGGGAGGAGCAGCCAAGATGGAAAGAAGGCTACGCTCAGTGGTTTGTAAAGACTAAGAAACCGGCGGTCCCTACTATGTTCAAGAAAAGTTACAACATCAGGGGTTATGCTGAATCGAAAAAGGGGATTATATGATGGTTATATGATGAGCAGTTGAGGCTTTTTGTGATTAAACGGTATGATGGGGTTCAGTATTTCAAGAGGATGTTGAGATCGTTGAATACGTTGCCTGAATGTGAAGTGAAGGACTTAGCCAGGTTGGGGTTGATAAACAGGAGTGATGATAACATGGCTAGGATCATTGGGAAGATAGTCTGGAAGGAAAGTATAAAGGAGAAAAAGTTCGAGCTGTTGAAACCGCAGAAAGGAAAGCTCGTTGAAGACAAAGACATAGGAATGAGAGCAGATGGCAAGCCTTGGATGATAATGAAGTATAAGCCGATCCGGTGTCTAAAAGAAGTGCCGATGAAACAAATGCCCAAGGATGTGCTCAAAGATCTGAAATGGTTGTACGTTGATTGTGAAACAGCTGAAGCAGTAATGGAAGATGAAGATGAACAAGAGCTGATGAGAGTATATGATCCTATGCATTTAGTGAATTTGTCTCAAGCTGATCTGCAGGTGCTGAACGAGAAAAAGATATTTTACATTCCTGCTTGGAAAGAAGAAGCAAAGAAATATCTAAGAGTAGTTTCAGTTTGTGTACGAGAAGGCATTCATGCTTGAAGATGGAAGATACAAGAGTTTTGGGATTACGAGACACGTGTTTGAAGATTGAGATATGAAGCTACTGCCAAGGGGGAGTCTGTTGGAACATGATGTCAGTAGTTCAGTATATAGTGTCTGTAATCGAGTTAGTATGTTTTGTATTTGGATTTAAGCGAAGTTGTCTCACAAGTTCGCCTGATATGGGCGAACTTGTTGAACAAGCGAAGTTAGTGACAACTTCGCCTAAACATGTTAGGCGAAGTTGTCGTATGATAAATACGGATAGGTTACGGCTTGTTTGGAAAAAGTAGTTTTAGAATTCGTGTAATCAGTGATCGGTGTATCACGTGTTTCTAGTTGCAATACAACGTGTTCTTTGTTTATTGTAACGTGTGTTTGATTGTGTTTAACGTGTATCGTCTTCTACGCTCGTATCGTCTTACGTAGGGATTCCGCACCTACGTAGAACGAGATATTCCGTGTAGATCCGGCTGGGAACCTACAGCTCTAAACCTCGGTTCCCACTTAGCAAATCATTCAATTTCATCATTCTAGGACATTTCGAATGAGACCCGATATCAGCATCTAAATGAAACATATGTTGCATGATCATGTTTTGAGAAGCAAAGGCATAGAAATTAGTCATCTTTGAAAATATGGGATTGAAACTGTCAATCTATAGAGTTTAGAGTGAAAACTATCAAAAGATGAATGTTTTGAATAATGAATGGGGAAATACTTTAATGAATGAGCATGTGTTTTGGTAACGAATGAGTTTTGTCTGAGTAACGAATGAATAACGAATGATGAGTTTATGAATGATACTGTTGAAAAGAATGAACTCTAATGAATGATCAAACGAATGAAGTATATCAAGAATGAGGTTTAAAACATAACGAATGTCACACTGTGTTGACGAATGGGTAGTTAAAACAGAATGACATCTGGCAAAAATGGGTACCATTGTTTTCACAAATGAGTTGTTACGTCTAACGAATGAGCATTCATCAGATAAAGAATGTGCATTCAAACCTTCAAATCTTCATATGATTTCCAGATTCAAACCAAAATCTAGACAACATGCAAACATGTAAAACTCGTCCGAAACACAACCAAAATTCATAATCAATCACTCAAATTACTCGTCCACCCAATCCGAACCTCATCAAACAAATCCAAACCTCAAACTCAAATCCAAACACACTCAATTTTTACCAAATACAGTCCAAACTGTGCTCGGTTCCCGCCAAAACTCACAAATCTTCAATCCACTTGAATTGAATCAAATTAATAAAATTAAACTCATACGAAAGGTCAGTAGATGATTACGATCAATCTGAACCATAAACTGAAGTCAATTATCATGATTCCAATGGATAATTGAGCAAATTTCAGTCCGTACCTTTACGAAATCAATTTCAATACATTTAACAATCAATTACAACTTCTACTGATGTTTATACCATACCTAATCATTAATCAATCGGACAGTGGCTCTTATACCACTTGAGAAACCATTATCAGATTGATTACGATCAATATATGATTACATATCTAGTCACTGATATGACATACGATTACGTAACACTGAATTACTTTAACTAGATGTTAAGAGAACAATTCGGCAACATAACGAGACTTAAATGAAAAATAACGATAACTACTTAATTTACTTGATACATTACAGGTATATATATAGACGATGAAGTCATTCGTTATACAAGCCATAACAAATTAGTTTCATTCATCATCATAAGTTAAGCACAAATACATCAGACTAACAAATAACATATTCGTTGTCTTCATTTGATAGCAGCCCTAACGAATTACCCAAAATAGAGACGAATGGACACATTTGTTATTGACTACTCTAACGAATGTGTCATTTACATGACAAATGTACCAAGCACATTTACTAAAATAACCTAATATTTAATAAAAATACCAAATACAATTATACAAAGACCGAGACGACAAAACGTGTACTAACAAACGATGCATCAATCAGCGACTCAAGTTCCCAACACGTTATTAATAACAAATTTAAGAACCAAACATTTATTATATAAGAAGTTTCCAATATTTTGAGAGTTTGCAACCTAATTTTTACTTCTCATCGAACGGATAAAAATGTTGGAAAATTTATTAGTGAAAATGGGTTTTTCACTAACTTTGGACATAAATAATATATTTATATATGTGTTGTATAAATATTGATTTGAGTGTCCAAAACGGAGCTTAGATGAATGAATATCAATGCTCGAAGTTGTATGGTAGGAATAACCAAAGAAGAAAAAATTGGATTTATCTTTGACATCATGTCCCACGTAGGAGCGCATGAGTGTCGCGCCTGCATAACGGACTGTTGCGAACAGTTGTTTGGACCTGGTCAAATAGTTTGTTTCAACTCATGTCATGAATAAATATGATGGTTTTGGTTCACCACTTAAATCTAATTAAAAGTATTTAACCATGTTAATTACAATAATTAATTTCAAGTTTATTACAAGATTAATTATCTTGTTTATGACTAAATTAATTTTGTTGTTTATATTAATTTGGTTAATGTATTTCTCATTTTGTGTAAGTATATAATGAACTTGTTGGTTCATGTTGTAGAGAGAGAAAAAAAGTTTTGGAGTCACTTACACACCCTCATGACAAATTTTAGAGAGGAGCACTTTCTATATTATGTCAAACAACTTCAACAAATTTTCCTACATCTTGATAAACACTAATATAGCAGGTGACTTCATCGGGTTCGTGGCCATCTCCGGCAGTACACATACTGTTCCGGTTGTTGTACCCTGGGAAACAGACGTGCTTGAGAGTAGGCACGGAATCTGTTTTAAGGGCCCCGTGTCTAACACGATCCTCAACCAAAACCGTTACCCAATTTCAATAAACGAATTTTTGTTTTGAAGAAACATTTGTTGGAGACTCAAGTGATGAAGACTTGTGACATGGATGCTAGAAGAAAGCTTATGGAAGCTCTCTTAGTAAGATATGGATTGAATCATTTCGGTATATAAAATTGCATTTTATATTCTTTTTATGTACTTTTGTAAACGGTATTGTACTAAGTGAATTTCCTAGGATTAACGAGAGTATCGTTATTATATTTTTTATTATTATTTTAACTAAAAGTGGACCATTTTCCTACAAAAAATACTTGATCCTTAATGTTCCAGCAGCTAAAAAACCTAAAAAAGATGCATAATACCATCCCTTGGATGATGTTGTATCCATGTACAAGTCCTATGCAGAAAAAGCCGGTTTTGATATCAGGATCTCGATCAAAACATATACAAATGGTGTCCTTTCGCATAGGTATATTGTTTGCTTGAGAAACCGTAAGCGGCGTTTCAAACTCCTGACTGTATGAAAACTACATCAACTTCCAAGCAATGCAACACGAAGAGTGTTGCCAATTGCGGTGCATGCATAAGAGTCAACGTTAAAGGCGTGGAAGACTCAAAAACATACAATTTAAATCACTTCAATGGGCCCCACAATCACGGTCTTATGAGTTAGCATGATATGGAGCTAACTAGAGGTAAAAGACAGTTAGATTTTTCATATAAGGATTTCATTCAAGGTCTCCAATTAATGGGGTTTGGTCATACAAAAGCTCATCGTGTACAAAGCTCTTTGAAGGGTGGTCAACACCTGATAAGAGGAACGAATGATGACTGGAAGAGCCATATTCAAGATGTCAGGTGTTACACTGCAAACATGGATGCTCGGATGGTTATTAATAAGTTAAATAATAACAGGCTCCATTTCAATAACTACTTTTTGAGCACCTTGCTAATGCAGGATAGCTAAGAAATATGTTTTGGGCTGATGATATATCGCGAAGTAACTATAGGTTGTTTGGCGAGGTGTTAGTATTTAACGCTACATACTAGGGTTGTGCAACGGTTCAGAACCGCAAGAACCAAATTGAAACCGAACCGGAACAGAATTTGCTGAAAAATGGAACCGGAACCGAAACCTATTATAATAAACCGATTCGATTCCAGAACACGGTTAGGTCAATTCTCGCTAATCGGTTTTGTGCTAGAATCGATCCGTTTATTAATTTTTCAAACGGGTTATGCAAACTTCACAAATTTCAAACATATTTATATAATTGATGTCTTCTTTCCCGAAAATATTAATTTAGATTACAACATGAACATATCAAAATTAAAATCTATTTGTTGAAGTTAAATAAATTATTAGTGGCAATATATTAAAGGAAGATCATATTATTATATATTACATTACCTTGAAATCATGAATCAAAACTAATCTTGGATGCTAAGTATTGAACGTAAAGAGAAAGATTTTGAATTAAAAAAATGAGTGAATGAATGTCGTCTAATAAGTTACTCTATAAAAAATGGGGATTGGTAATTCTATTTAAAAATTTTTTAATATTATGGTTCTTCAGTTTCATGTCTAGAACCATCAGTTTTACCTAGAACCGTTTAATGCAAATACTGAGAACTGACAACCATAAGGTAACACACGTTAGCGGTTCTGAGGCACCTGTTCGATTTTGGTTCCTCAGTTATGACTGTTCCGAACGGTTTCTTGCTCACCCCTACTACATACCATACTAACATGTTACTATCCATATTATTTGTATCTTGGGAACAAATAGCTTTACTATCTTTATTAATACCTTTATTTTTATTGTAGGTACTTCATGATTTTTTATTCCCTTCACGGGTGTTGATTGCCACAAAAATGTGTAACAATTGGGGCGGGGTTAATCTCCAACGAGACAATTGACTCCTACACATGATTATTGGATGCCTTCATCAAAGCTCATGTTAAACAGCCAAAGTTGGTTTTAACGGACCAGGATACGGCTGTGAAGCACGCAGTTTTAGATGTTTTGACATAATCACAACACAGGATATGCATGTGGCATGTGCCTGAGAAAAAATTCCTAAAAAGGTAAAATCTCCGTACCCATTACCAATACTTCCTACATATAGTATAAATTTAATCATCCTATACATAGTCGGCCTAAACACATAGAAACATCATTATGTAGGTACTCAGCCTACACATACTAACATCATAACATAGGTAATCAACCTAAAACACAAATACTTTGATAATACGCCTCCCACACATAGTAACACAAATACTAACATTATAATGTAGGTAATCAGCCTAAACCCATAGGCACATTATCAAGTAGGCAGTCAACCTACTCATAGTTACATTATAATATAGGTACTCAAGCTAAGTCACACCGTGTGTTGCTAATCATCTACACATATTAATAGAACTTGTGTAGGTAATTTTGCACTGTAACACTCACCTAGTTTATAATTTTTCTTTTGTAGTTCGTTACATGTCACTATTCGTAGCGTGACTGATTTGTTTCCATATATTTAACCTTATTTTGTAATGTAGGTAGTCAACCTTACAGTGTAATGTGTGTGATTTGTAACGTAGGTAGTCAACCTACACATGCTTATATTATAATGTAGGAAATCAACCTACATCACATATCACATAGTGTGTTGTTAATCATCCTACACATATTATCACCAAATGTGTAGATAATTTTGCATCCTACTTAGT
>NW_027500259.1:0-101642 GCF_021521415.1 Bidens hawaiensis
GAAACCCAGGTGTTTACCACAAAGGTTTCTTTAGCTTCTCTGCCTGTGAGAGTGGGCAGACCTCCTGTCCACTTGAGGTATGGTGGCGTCAACTCCTCCTTTCGCGCGACTGAAGAGAGAAGCAGTGCCGCGCCTGCAACAGGTATACTTTATTTATCTTCATCTGGCTGAATTGTTATTAAACCTTTGCTCCTTTAAATGTTTGCAGAGGCAGCGACGGTAACAGATCTGTGGTGGGGCTGGCGCTGACTTTCCTGCTTCATCCCCGCAGGTATGTATTGATTTGTTGGTCCGCTGCGCGTACCTCCATATAAGTATGTTTTATGACTTAGAACTTTTCTTGTGTTTTGCAGGAAGGTGACCACGTTTACCGCCCGAGATGGAATATTAATGAAGAGAGTTCCTTTCAATCCATGGGCGTATGCGAGGACTTCTGGGCTCATGCCGTGCCTCCTACTGAAAGGAGGTATCAGGAGGAGCGCACCCGCGCGGACTTGCTGAACGACCATGTTCATTGGCGCCATCCACTGTTACAAACGGCAATCAGATCTCATCCAGATCTACAAAAAAATCAATCACCATGGTTTCTGGAGTTCGTAACGTTGATCAAGCTCTGGAGGATATTGAACGTGAGGGTGTTAACGACGGACAGCAGGTTCTGAGGGTTCCGCGTGATTCTACGCGTACCACCAGCAACCGTCCCTTCGTCACAACCCCTCACGGCCAGACTGAAACTCCTCCAGACGATCACACGTTACAAAATATGGCCGGCGCAAAGCTGAAAGGACCAATGGGTCCAGAAGATGAAGCAAATGATCCGAATGAATGGCTCATAAACGAGCAGCGGCGTCTGATTGAAAAGTACAACGAAATGGTCAAGCAGAAGAAGCTAGCCGACCAAACACAAAGGCAAGCTTTTGATAAGCAGACTACAAAGAGGCCGCGCGCGCCGGAAGAGGGGACATTCTGTTCACACTGCACACACTGAGTTCAGTGATGAAGAAGTGCATAGCATGAGGAAGACACGGGATACTCATGCAGGAGGCTCACAGCTCCGCGCGCCTGTGAACATGGCGCCTGGAGCCAGAGCAGATCTGGATCTGCACATGCCGTACAGCCCACCGATCAGAGGGCAAGTGGACGTAACCACGCCCTACAGACCAGCCATCCTGGTAAAACACTCAAAGTTTACTGCGCGCATCGCGCAGGCTCCCATCCAGCACAAGACAAAGATGCCAAGTGGTCTGGGCAAATATGATGGCACAACAGATCCAGATGACTTTTTGCAAGGTTTCTATAACACGGGAAACCTAGAGAGCTGGACGATGCCAACATGGTGTCATATGTTTGCTCGCTGCCTCACGGGCGCCGCGCGGGTATGGTTCGAGAGCTTGCCGACAGGGCAGATTGATGGGTTTGAGGAACTATTAGAAAAGTTCCAAGCCCACTTCGTACAGCAGCGCAGGCACACGCGCGATCCTGATGACATCATGCACTGCATACGCAGGAATGATGAAACGATTGAAGATTACATCACTCGTTTCAATCAGGAATCCCTGGCAATCGGGGGTATAACTGAGCAGCTCCTGCGCGTGGCCTTTATACAAGGCGCGCGCAGTGATCAACTCCGCCGGGCACTCGTAAGCAAAGATGGTATGCCCACCACGTGGGCCAAGTTAATGGAGGCATCGCGAGTTTTCGCGAGAAATGAGAAACAGATTGCCCAAGATAGGGCAAGAGAAAGAGCGCATCAGGCAGAATCACCGCGCAGCAAAGAGAAGAGGGCCAAACAGAACTCTGTATGGTCCAGGTTGCAGCCAACAAGTTTTTCTTCCGCGGAAAAACAAGCGCAACCAACCTCACCACAGCCCCAAAAAGAAGTTCGTAATCGCGGGGAGGGTGACAAGAGGGAGGGCGGCAGAGATCCTAGCAGACCTCTGCCAAGGATATGGACGCCCCTCACTAAAACACCTTCACAGGTGTTAAGTACTGAGAATGTCCAATTCAAGCCCCCCAAGCAACTACACTACAAGGGACCGCAAAACAGTGGCAAATATTGTGAATTTCACAGGTCCCCGGGCCACAACACCGATGCATGCCATCATTTAAAGGATGCGATCGAGAAGGATGTAAAGTCAGGCAGGCTGGCTCACTTGGTAAAAAACCAAAGAATAGAAGATGAGCAACCGGAAGGAGCCTCTGCCAACAAGAAATATAAAAGAATCTGTGTGGCTGAGGGGGGACGACAAGGGCAGACGTCAAAAAAAAGAAGCGCGCAAATCCACGGAGATTGGCGCGAGGAGCAAGTCATCTTCCCAAGAATCAGGGGAGGCCCTTCAATAAGCAGTCCTCTCGTCATCACCACACACATTGCTCATTACGAAGTGTCAAAGGTCCTGGTGGACACTGGAAGCGAATCTGACATTATGTATGAGCAGTGTTTCAGAAAGTTAGACCCGGCAGACCAAGCGCGGCTCGAAATTGTGAACGCACCAATCTGTGGTGTCTCAAATGAAATCATACATCCCCTAGGCCAGATTCAGTTTGAACTAACTATGGGGGATGATGAGCACAAGCGAGCCGAAGTTGTCAACTTCTTGGTCTTGCCCACCACGTCATGCCACAATATGATCCTGGGTAGGGGAACGATTGCCCAATTTAATGCTGTACCGTCGCCAGCGCACGGCGCATTGGGGATCCCTACACCAACAGGCGTAACATTTGTTTACCGCGATCATTTGTGCGCAGTGACAAGCACGCCGCGGGAAGGGAGAATGAAACTTCCAATGGCTGACAATGCGCCAGAGAAGTGGATTTTAAACCCAAAATTCCCAGAGCAAACGGTCACAATTGGCGCTACCATTTCAGACGAAACGAGATTGAGAATGAAAAAGTTGCTCACACAATACACGTCGGTTTTTCGCGTGGCAACACTCCGATATGACGGGAGTCCCGCGAGACTTGGCGCAACATTCTCTTAACACGTTCAAGTCGGTGGAGCCAATTGCTCAGAAAAAGAGAATCATGGGGGATGAAAAGGCGAAGGCCATGAATGAGCAAGTGGAGGACCTGTTGCGCGCAAACATCATCCGCCCGATCCGATACCAGACATGGGTAGCCAATCCTGTGATGGTAAAGAAAAGCAACGGGTCATGGAGAATGTGTATTGACTTCAAGGACCTCAACAAAGCATGTCCGAAAGACTGTTACCCCATCCCAAACATCGACGCAAAGGTGGACTCCGTGGCGCCATTCAAGCTCAAATGTTTCCTGGATGCCTACAAAGGCTATCACCAGATTCAAATGGCACCACAGGATGAAGACAAGACTGCCTTCAGAACCGACAAGGGTGTTTTTTGTTACACAAAAATGCCCTTTGGTTTAAAGAATGCGGGCGCAACCTATCAGAGACTTATGGATTCGGTTTTCAGTGAACAAATCGGAAGAAATCTAGAAGTCTACGTTGATGATTTGGTGATCAAGAGCAGGGAGGAGAGACAAATGCTCAAAGACATCGAGGAAACTCTTCAGCGCCTAACGGAAGTTAACATGAAGCTCAACCCGAGCAAATGTACTTTCGGCGCAGAAGAGGGGAAATTTCTTGGTGTAATGGTCACTAAGGATGGTTTCAAGGTGAACCCTGAAAAGGTGGAAGCCATCCTTGACATGCCTTCACCATCCACCATGAAAGAGGTTCAGAAGCTGAATGGTAGATTGGTGTCAATCAACAGGTTCCTAGCGAACCACGCCAGCAAATCTACTCCATTCGTTAACACCTTGAGGAACTGTTTGAAGAAGAGCCAATTCAAGTGGACGCCTGAGGCTGAGCAAGCTTTCACTGAGATAAAAGAATGTCTCATAAAGTTGCCAGCGCTCACAGCTCCACTTCCTGGCGAAACCCTTACATTGTACCTGTCAGCCGGAGACCGCGCGATCGGCGCAGTATTATTGGTGGATCGCAAGGGGATCCAAACGCCAATATACTATGTGAGTCGGGTGCTCACAGACCCTGAGACGCGCTATTCCATCATGGAAAAGTTAGTTTTGTCACTAACACACGCGTCGCGCAAGCTCCATAGATACTTCAATGGTCATCCTATTGAAGTTCTGACTGATTACAACATCCAGCAAGTCTTGCGACGCCCCGCACTCTCCGGAAGGCTGACAAAGTGGGCGCTGGAATTAGGTGAACACACGATCACTTATAAGCCCCGTCCGGCGATAAAGGGTCAAGTTTTGGCGGATTTCATCACGGAAATCCCAGAGGGAAAGATTGAAGAAGCTCAGCGCGAGGTAGACCCTCCGCGAGCAAATGATGAAGAAGATGTTTGGAGGCTATTCACTGATGGAGCCTCCAACAGCGAAGGGTCCGGCGCAGGCCTCAAACTGGTGGACCCTGATAATCATGCATATACTTATGCTATTAGGTTGGACTTCAAGAGTACCAACAATGAGGCTGAGTATGAAGCCCTGCTGGCTGGTCTGCGCATTGCGCGCAAGTTTGGAGTTAAAAGGCTAGAGGCCCATGTGGATTCTTACTTGGTAGCTGCTCAGGTCAACGGCCTATATGACGCCAAGGAGAACACAATGCCTCTATATCTAGAGCAGGCAAAAAGTTCGTTGAGCAGTTTGACTTCTTCAGAATCATACACATCTCGCGCAGCGAAAACAAGTCCGCTGACGCGTTGAGTAAGATGGCATCAACTAATTTTGATCACTTTGGCAAAGATGTCAGGGTGGAAGTGATGAGCAACCCGTCAGTACAAACGCAATCGGTCCTTGTAATTCATACAACCCCTTCATCCTGGATAACTCCAATAATGGAATTCCTGAAGGAGGGGACGTTACCGGATGATCGTGCACAGGCGAGAAAGATAAGACACAAGGCGCAGAACTATGAACTACTTGATGGTACATTATATCGGCGCTCTTATCTTGGACCGCTCATGAAATGCCTGGATGCTGAAGAAGCAAGCTATGTGATTAGGGAGATTCATGAAGGAATCTGTGGAATACACGCTGGTCCGCGCATGGTGGTTGCCAAGGCAATGAGTTCAGGCTACTATTGGCCAGGCATGTACTTGGATGCGCTAAAAGAAATCCAAAAATGCAAGGCATGTCAGAGCTACGCGCCAAACACCATGCGTCCAAAGAACAACTTGATTCCAGTGACCTCCGCATGGCCTTTCCACAAATGGGCCATTGATATTGTGGGGCCCTTGCCGCAAACGCAAGGGCGGGTGAAATTTTTGGTAGTGGCGATAGACTATTTCACAAAATGGGTTGAGGCCAAGCCACTAGCAAAAATCACAGCTGAGGCGATGAAGCAATTTATCTGGAGCCACATCATTTGCCGTTTTGGACTTCCTATGGAAATTGTGAGCGACAATGGAAAACAATTCACTGACAGGAAGATATCAAGCTGGCTCAAAGAATTGCACATCAACCAAATCTTCACGTCCGTCTACCACCCTCAGGGGAATGGCCAAGTGGAGCGCGCGAATCAAAGTTTGCTAAATGGGCTGAAGAAAAGGTTGGAGGGAGAATCCCATTCTTGGGTCGAAGAGTTACCTAATGTCCTGTGGGCGCACAGGACATTAAGCAAAACTAGCAATGGCGAATCCCCGTTCAGCCTAACCTATGGGACAGAGGCTATGATCCCAGCAGAAATTGGATGCCCATCCCATAGGGTACTCATGATGAGCAAAACTGATAACGAGCGCGAAAGAAGATTGGACCTTAACTTGCTTGAAGGGCGCAGAGAAACGGCTATCATTAATGAAGCCAGATACAAGAAAAAACTGGAAAAATATTATAATCAGCGCGTTAAAGAGTGCCACTTCAAGAAAAATGATTTTGTCCTTCGAAACAATGAAGCTAGTCGCGCAATACCCCCAGGAAAATTGTCCCCCAATTGGGAGGGACCTTATCAAATTTCAGAAGATTTGGGGAAAGGCGCGTACACTTTAAAAGATTTGAATGGAAAAAAGATACCGCGCGCGTGGAACGCGGCACAACTTAGAAAATGCTTCATGTAAAAAGTTCAAATATGTAATCAAGGCTTTTAAGCCATCATGAATGATGATTCGCGCTATCTTTCAATATTTGTCGCGCTATCTTTCAATATTTGTTCTATCACCTTTGCATACATGTTTCACACTTCCTTTATTAATTTGGAACAATATGACAACACTATATTGACTTCAAAGCAAAATAAAGCGAAGTAAAACATACATGCGCGAGCCTTAGCTCAAACGCGTTAACGAGTCTTAACTCTAAAACATCAGGGCTTTAGCCCAAACCTACGAGCCTTAGCTCAAACACGTTAATGAGTCTTAACTCTAAACACGTCAGGGCCTTAGCCCAAAACAAAGAGCCTTAGCTCAAAACACTCACAAACATCCATCTTACATCCCGCGCAGCTTGATCATAAAACTCCTTAAACGACTAAGGCAAGATACATGCCATAACATAGTTGTTAAGGTCTCAGGTCGAGATCGCGCGAGGAATCAAAGTGGATATCTGACTAACACATGCTGACATGTAATGGCTAAAACTCATACTTCCATGTCAAAACAGCACGACTATGACGCGCGAAAAAGGAATTGTGAAAAGTTATCACGCATGTCAGCATAAACGAGATACTGCGAAACCACTTACAAAATAGGACTATGGTTAAGTGAATAATTTCCTTACAACCTTGTTCTTATTTTAACGTGCAACCATATCTTATATCTATACAAGCAAACATGAAGAGATGAATGGAAATGCACAAGATGAAAGAAGGAGAAAACAAGTTTCATTCCATTGCATTGAAATTTACAAGTATGATGAGTTACAAATTACAAGTACAAAAAAATAAAAAAATAAAAAATAAATATACAAAATTTGATGAAGGGCTTCTCAAGTCTCCACGTCGACGTCAGCCGCTTCATCACCCTCATCATCTCCCGCAGCATCTGGCGCGGTCTGCTCCTCATCCCCGAACTGACCATAGTCAAGTTCTTCCTCCTCATTGGAGTCTTCGATCACAACGGTGTCAGGAGCAGATTCTTTCGCCGCGCCAGAGCCGCTGGCAGGGGCAACATCCCCCGCGCCACCATCATCGCCACCAGCCCTCTCGCAATCATCAAGCAACTTCTTTAGCGCGCCGAGGTCGGGCTGGTCAGCAAGCGCAGCTATCTGTAAATCATTAGAAAAGTAATGAGTACAAAACACTTAGAAAAGTTAGTCAAGTAAAACTCATTAAGATCAAGGTACCTGCATAAGGATGGGGATGGGAGTATTCATATATTTTTCCCCCACCGCGGCCATGTCCGCGCAGGCCGCATCGCTCTTGTAAGGGTACTCGGATGGGTTCTTCCTCAACATGCCATACTCATACCCATCCGTAAACCCTTCAGCTCGGCCCACCAAACGCGCGGCGGCATTGCAGTCCATCACAAGGGCTTGAAACTCGGCGGAATATTTCATCGCCAAAGCGCAGCGAGCCATGCCCTGTGACACCAGCCATTGGCGATCCTGCGCGAGGCCAGCAACAGACGTCTCGAGGGCAGGAACCTGAGAGTTTAATAACTCAACAGTTTCCTTAGTCTTTTTTAGTTCCTCCTTATCAGACGCTGCTGCCGCCAAAATTTTTTCTTTCTCCGCCTGCGCAGCACCAAGTGCTTCCTGGCTAGACGCCGCCGTCGCCAAGGCCTCATCTCTATCGGCCTGCGCGGCCGCCAAATCCCTTTTCAGGCGCGCAACCTCGCTCTCCAGTGATGATTTCTCAGTGATACTCTGGACGATAGCTTGGTCACGCGCCTCGGCCTGCTGTTCCAAGACACGCACTCTGCGCGCGTACTTGGCAACTTCGGCCTCCGCCAACTGCTGCTTCTCCCGCGCAGCTTGGAGCTCATGCCCGCGCTTGATGTATGCGGTGTTGGCACTCGCTCGGTTTTCACTGAGCTCCGCCTGGAGTTTCTCAGCTCGCGCGCGAGCATCAGACAGGTTCCAGGCAGCCACCTTAGCCTCTCGCTGGGCTTCCACAAGAGCGTCGCGTACTTTAATATAATCACGACGAAGCTCTTGGGAAGCAGCGAAGAAAGCCGACCCAGCGAAAACATGGTCGTTCAGCAAGTCCGCGCGGGTGCGCTCCTCCTGATACCTCCTTTCAGTAGGAGGCACGGCATGAGCCCAGAAGTCCTCGCATACGCCCATGGATTGAAAGGAACTCTCTTCATTAATATTCCATCTCGGGCGGTAAACGTGGTCACCTTCCTGCAAAACACAAGAAAAGTTCTAAGTCATAAAACATACTTATATGGAGGTACGCGCAGCGGACCAACAAATCAATACATACCTGCGGGGATGAAGCAGGAAAGTCAGCGCCAGCCCCACCAGAAGTCTGCGCTGCGAACACTTGCGGCATCGCAGGGCTGGCGCGGTCTCCCAAGGAGTCTTCAACTTGAACCCCCTCGTCCTCCTCATCTTCTTCAACAGGCCTCTTCTCCTGCGACCTGGAAGGCTCCAAACCAGCCTCGCGGGGAGGGCTGCGTGCAGGAGGAGGCGAGGGAGGTCTCGACGCCGCCAGTTCGGCGCGCAATACGGTTTCCTGCTCCTTGGTAATCCCAATAAGGGGAGACTCAGCACTAGCAGGAGCAGGACCAGAACCAGCGGCGCCGGCAGCGGCGCCAGGAGTATCACCAGCAACTGTTGCGCCAGCTACAACTCCTATGAACAAATAAACAAGGAAAAATGGTTTATGACTCACTCCAAAGGGAAAAATTCAGAAGACATATGTGCAAAACTTACCTTGGCGCAATTCTGTTCGCGCATCGAACATCGCCATAAAATCCATTCTACCCTTTTCAGAGGGTAGAACAGGGGACTTCGATGGAGTCCCCGGCGCAGCCGTGGCACCTTGTGGCGCCTGCGGCTGATCTGTTACCGTCGCTCGCCTCTGCAAACATTTAAAGGAGCAAAGGTTTAATAACAATTCAGCCAGATGAAGATAAATAAAGTATACCTGTTGCAAGCGCGGCACTGCTTCTCTCTTCAGTCGCGCGAAAGGAGGAGGCAACGCCACCATACCTCAAGTGGACAGGAGGTCTGCCCACTCTCACAGGCAGAGAAGCTAAAGAAACCTTTGTGGTAAACACCTGGGTTTCCTTAGGTCCCTTCGTTTGAGCATGGGGATGAGCGACAGGGGTGTCATCTTTCTTCTGTTTCTTACTGGCCCCTGCGCCAGATTTCCCCTTAGCTTTGCGCTTTAGTAGGGGCGCCTCCTCTTCCTCCTCCTCCTCTTCCCGCGAGCTCTAGCTCGTAGTTTTCAAGCGCATCTACAAAAACAACCAACAGAACTGTTAATAAACTTGGATATTCTATAGGAATGAGCATAAGTGCGAAGGCTTACCAGGCGCGTCACTGTCAAAGTCAAATTCCAGATCCACTGGGATGAACATGTCATCGAAGCGATCTGGGAAACCAACTTCCCCAGCGCCAAGCGCGACGGAGCCACCCTCCACTTGTTCATCATAAGCGGCAAGGACATAATCCTTGGTGACTGCGCAAAAACAAATCAAGTGATATCAGCAAAAGAATTATGTTCGCGCAGAAAAAATAAATAAACCAATGAAATTAACTTACACAACCGTCGACTTGGATAACGGGCTCAAGCGCGCTATCGGCCCAAAGCTTACTCATGCCGACCCCAACCAGCGCCTCCTCGCAAATTTCTTCGCGGGGGATGGTTCGGCGGTCAGTTTCTTAACCCAGGCGCCAGTTGGGTTCTTGAGGACACCCTCATCCGCAGGCGCAGAAGTGATAGAGCGCATGGTCATACGGATGGGGATCACACCGGCCCTAATGTAAAAAAACCTCTCAGATCAGTCATGAAGGCTCTTGAATGAAACAGTGGAGCACTTCACCTTCTGACTGCGAGGAATAAAAGAGATCCAATTGTCTTGGATCTTGGCCTTATAAAAATACTGAAAGCGCCGAGGAGTGGGTTCCTCGCGCTGGGATTTGCACATGAACTCAAAGTGAGTCACGCGCACGAGTCCAAACGGATGGACTTGGGATATATGAATCCCATAGAACTTCAGCAATGCACCCACAAACCTTGTCATCGGGAGACGAAGGTTGCAGTGGGTGAAAAAGTGGCTATATAGGGATATATAGCGGCAGGCGGGTCCGCCGCCGTTTGACCAGACCTAGGCAACATGCAGCCAAACAGGGTGGGAAAGCCCTGAGAGGTGATGAGGTTGTCGAGATCTGCCTGCTTCAATTTGCAGGGGATTTCATTCCACCTTTTGGTGGCCTTGGTCCTCCCTACTTCCTCCGATGTGGTCTCAACAACCTTCTTCCCCTTCCCCTTTTGCTTCAATGTCGACATCACCACAGATTTCACACGGCGTCTTCGAGAGGCAACAGAGGTGATTGAGGGGCTAGACGAGTCTGAACTATCAGACATACAACTGCAGCAGCATATAATCAAGGAATCGAAAAGATGAAAACACTCAATTCAGAATATGAAAGGCAGAAACAAGAAAATTATCAACAATGAAGATGAAGATAAAAATTTCCTAAGGGCCTCCTTTTATAGGCCCAGGAGAGAGAAATGTGGCAGCTGATCGGATTTCACGCGCCCCCCACTCGCGGGTCCAAGCCAACGAGGGCGCGACACGTGTCCCTAACACTGTTGAGGGGACATAAAATTGTAACCGACCTGCCAAGGAGCAGAGACGCGCCCCCACTCGCAGGTGCTAACCAATGCGAGCGCGACACGTGTTCAAGACAGCTGTGTGAAGGGACGTGAAAGGCAACTGTAGCACCTCGAGCACACGAAACGTCTGACATGTTTACGGCGCACGTCACCACCAACTAACCACGTGTTTGGACCCTTCGTTTTCAACCAAATGGATAGAACTTCGCGCAACGATGGAAGCAACCAGGAAAACGACAAAACCCCATTAAAAGACAAAAATCAGTAAGTCTAATATCCATCTTACCGCGCTCGCGCGAGATAAGACACACATTAGACTGGGGGGGCTTGAAGAGGTATGTACCCGCCTCAACACCAAGCAAGGCGGGTCAACCCACAAGATAAAGACATTATGAAGGCACAAAGCCAAAACCTATGCGCATGGCGCATACAAAACATGCTCAGGCATCATATGCCCAGGCACACATATGCTCGCGCATCACATATGCGCGCAGCGCATCAGCGCGCGGCGCATATCACATGCTCGTGCATATCACATCTGCGCATGAAATATCTGCGCGTGAGAATAAAGAGAAGACCCCGCGCATCCTCAGGGTGAGCGCATATCATACGTGCACATAATCAACCTCGTCCTTATCCAAATCAGGATTAGGGCAACCTTGATTGTGCACATCAGACAACCTTCCAGAAGGTATCTTTTTAAGGAGAAAGAATATGCTGATGTTGATAGCTGCCGAATGAAAGGTCGACAACTCAGCATGACACATGTGTTACCACGTGATTACAACCAACGAGAAAGCGCCAGGTGTCCCAGAGGACACGTGGCGCAGTGCGATGGGAGGAAGCCAACGAGGTTGAGCCCAACCGGTGGTAACCCTAGCACTATAAATACAGCATCAACTCCACTTTGATGACACATTCACACTCAATCATTGACAGTTACAAGCAGTGATATCATATTCAATCATATTGAATTACATTCACTCACAGTCAGTTATAGAAAACACACAGTCACACAATCAAGAGTATTCAGCGATTCAGCAATACTCTTGAGATTCACTGACTCACACATTATTATCTTCTCCACAAAGATACTGATTCTCACGCCGGAGGGTTACCCCAAAGAGGACCCCTCTGTCCCTTTCTGAGGGGTAAGTAACGGCGTTGTTCATTTTGTAGGTGAAGAACACGGATTCAGAGGAACCATCGGTGAAACAGTTTAATCATACCCGAGGAAAGTAGATCTGCTACCAGTGAGTAGATCCACGTTTCTTCACTTACAGTGAATGTTTGACTCTTTTGCCTTTTTATGTTTATTTAATGCATTATTAAATAATTAAGTAACTTGTGGCAACCGTCAAGTGAGAATAAATTATCGTAAAAGAATCAAAGTGAACAGTAAGTATCTTGTCAAATGGAATTTTCGTAAAAATAACCAGTTTGGTGATTTTCACTTTTAAGAATGATAATTTTACCAACCTAAGATGCAATTTTCAATTTAATCGATTCGATCCGACGTCGACATCATTAGAATATTATCAAGGAGAAAATTGTTATTTTTGTTTTGTAGTTGGTACTATGGTACTTTAGTAGGGGCCTTCCATATACACTCGATCTCCAATTTGTCTCCACTGATAGAGAATTAAATTATTTATTTATTATGGTAAAAGGTGCATAATTCAAGCCTTAATTTTATAATTACATGACAAGAAAAAAGATTCTTTATTTAGTACGTATATCAAAAATATATAATAGTATAACAACACCCACACCCGCCCACATTAACACACAACGGTCCACGTAGTTCATATAACATTGTTGATTTCATAATGCTTAATTTATATTATATAGTTGACAATTGACTAGGAAGCTTCAAAGAAGCTTTCACACACCTTCTATAAATAACGTATGAATTTTGGCTGTTTGGATTTTATTTATGTACCATTAACTGATTATAAGACTATAGCTAGTTATATTTTTGGGTGTTGATGGTACTGAAACGACCGTTAGGTGAGGTTGAAGAAGAAGAAGATGGCAGCTGTAAACTTGTCAATTATAAATCCAAGCAAAAACTTGTCTCATCAAAGTGAGTGATTAAGATTTTTTCAGTTTCTAAATTTATTAATGTTAATATTAATTTTCTTGCCATGGCGGCCCGGCCGGGTTTTGTTTTTCTTGCTAGAAATGTAATGCATGGGTTTTCGTCTCAAGAATTAGCTTCAACTTTGGAACCATTGATTCGGAGATGGGTAAGATCACTCTACTTGATCAGTGCGTTTATTTAACAATTTGATTTGATGCGAGGTGTTTTTAAGTTTTTTGGAATTAAATGAGGCAAATGAATAATATATAAATCTTGGTTACTAATAAGTGTAAGTTTTGTTTCCAATTAATTAACCTGAAGGAAACAAGTAGTGATAAAAGAAAATCACTTAATGATAACCAAGTTTCATAACTGTTTGGCTTTAAGTCAATTTGGAAAATATATATAATCACTAACCAGTAACCTAGATTCATATAACTATTGTCCGGCTCACTTAATTTAAATCTTTAACATTCATAGAAACATTATTATATCGGATTAGAACACCTGATGGGTAACTGACTTCTATAAAATACTTGGAAAACTGAGTTAATATATTTTATTTTGCGCATGCTTTCATATATTAGTTACTAACGTACGATCCATTTTCTGGTAGGTGCGAGACGAGGTGCAACTTGTGTGTCAACGCCTCTGCTCTTCATCACCAAGGTTAGATCTCCCTCTCATTCAAGTTTTAATTATATACATAGTGTTGGGGTAAAATACAAACAACTTTTAACATGGAATGCGTACAAATAAATATATAGAGTAGTTATACAAACACTAGAATAATTATTATTCCACCGTTTTTGAACTGAAGTGATAATCATTACTCTAGTTTATTTTTGTACATACTGCAATTACTCTAGTTCAAAACTGTAGAGTAATAATAACTACTCAAGTTTTATATATGTTTAGAAGGTTCATTTGACACGATCTCATGTTTGTGACAGATCTACCTTCGGCATGCTAGAATCACGCGACACGACATCTTTTCAGCTTCATTTCCAAACCAAGTTACCACAAATGTTATTCACAGGCAGCAAGGTGGAATCTGAGGATAACACTGCAGTTAAACTAGTCTTATTCGACACTAATAACCATCGAATAGTATCAACGGGGCTGTTATCTTCTTTAAAGATACACTTTGTTCCACTTGATGGTGACTTCACTGTTGATGATGATGAAGATTGGTCTCAAAAGGATTTTGAGGCCAAAGTTATATATGCACGAGACGGGAAACGACCTTTACTGGCGGGTGATTTAGTGACGGTTTTAAAAGACGGGGTCAGTGATCTAGGTGATGTGTTTTTTACTGATAATTCAAGTTGGAGGCGGAGTCGAACGTTTAGGCTAGGTGCACGTGCAGTTTCGGGAGTGAGGATTCGAGAAGCGATAAGTGAGCCATTTGTGGTGAAAGATCAACGTGGAGAATGTAAGTCTTCTCTATGTGTGTTTGCGGGTCAAAACTTGTTGGGCTGACCTACAAACACTGCTTTTCAGTTTTTTGAATTTTGATCGTTGCATTAAGTATGGTTATAGAGATCATATTATTACAAAGTCTATGTGTAAGTTTATAGTAAAGTGATTTAGAGGGATTTTATTCAAGTTGACCCGCAAACACTACTTTTATCCATGTTTTGGATTTAGTAATTAAAGAACATGCTAATTGCTAAGTATGTCTACTGAGATTATATTAGTACAAAGTTTTTGTGAGACTTTTTGATTTGTGATTTAGAGGAGTTTTATTCACAGGTCAAAGCGGGTCAAAACTGGTTGGGTTGACACATGAACACTGTTTTATCCGTTTTTTTTTTCTTTTTTTGTAATTTAGGAGCGCGTTTAGTATGATTATAGAGATTATATTGTTACAAAGTATTTGTGTGACTTGTTTAATAAGGTGTTTTAGAGGGGTTTCATTCAAAGGTCAAAACTTGTTGGGTTGACCCGCAAACATTACTTTTGATCCTTTTTATTGGATTTGATAGCTAAAGAACATAATAAGTATGATTAGAGAGATTATATTATTGAAAAGTTTTTGTGTAAGTTTTTAGTTAAGTGGTTTAGAGTGGTTTTATTCACAGGTCAAAATTGGTAAGATTGACCTGAAAACACTATTTTTATCAATTTTTTTGGATTTTGTTACTAAAGAACATACCAAGTGTCATTACATAAGATTATATTACTGGAAACTGGCTGCACAATTTTTTCTAGTAAACGCAATTTTATGCGTTTGAATACGCTTCCATTGTCTACAAGCCGATAGGACCCATTTGACACATTTGTAAGTCACATGGGTCAAACTGCAACATCTAAATTTCTCTGAGTCAGTATCTTATAATGTTTTTAGTCTATATAGTTTTTTAAAAAAATGTCTGCTTATTAGCGAAGTTCCCAAAATACCCCTGCAATATTTTGTAGTCCAAAATCCGTGACATCTACATCTACTTTAAAAACTGGCAAATAGTTAATATTACCGATAATTATAATCGTATTATGACTAATAGTATTTTGTTCATGGTTTAGCATACAAGAAGCACCATCCTCCAGCTTTAGATGATGACATATGGCGTTTAGAAAAGATAGCGAAAGATGGGGCGTTTCATAAACGATTGGGGTCAAACAGAATTTGTACTGTGAAACACTTGTTACAAATATATGTCACAAACGAGTCCTCACTACGCAAGGTAACACATCCTGTATTATTAGTTTCATGCCACATTAAGTTTTTCATAAACTAGTTATTATTATTATAAAACAGATACTTGGCGGGTCAAGTAACAAGACATGGGAGACGATTATAAAACACGTGAAAGATTGTGTTTTGGATGACAGTTTGTATGTATATAACTGTATGGCAGAAGGAATTGGGCTTTTATTCAATTCCATATTCTACATTGTTGGTGCAACTTTTGATGGTCTAAGTTACTCTTCACTTGACAAACTTCAGGTTATCAGACGGTTCGTGCGCTTTCACCCCGTCTTTTAACACTAGAGGTTAATTGAAATGTGATAGTTATACATGTTTTCATGACCTGCAGGTCCTGGTGGAATCTTTAAAGCAGCGGTTTTATAAATATTTAGATGTGATGTTACCGATGGATGATTTGACGGTTTTTGGAGCTTCGGCTTTAACATCTAATTTACTTGGTGATGCTCTCATAAGTGGCGCTAATATCCAATCTCTGCACCCAGGTAGATAAGAGTTAACTGCGATGATTTTAGTTCACGTGGTTTATCAATTGCTTCAAAAACTACCAATTGATAAGTAAACCGGTCAAAACTAGCACGATAAGTTAACGCCACTCTGTCTCTATTATGTGCAGATCAAACGCACATGCAGCTGACATACATGTCCAGGGCAAGTAACAACAATCGATACGTAACAGATGATATTAGCTATGGTGAAGGATGCAGTTCGGGGTCGGGTATGGTGCCAGGTCAAGTGGGACCATCATCTTGGCAAGATGTTGGTTCCTCTGATTTTGGTATATGCTTCACAAGAAACGGGTCCCCTAGGGGCAGGTGGTGCAAGATTCGGGCAGCCGTCAAGTGGGTTTTAGTTATGCGAGACATTGCTGCAAAAAGAATGCAAAAACTGTATCCGTATATTAATCGGGCATCATTTACCTCGGGTGCGGGCTAGATAATATGTTTCTTTCTTCTTTGAATGCATGTCTTCATTTTTTTCAACTTTTTGGGTGTATGTTTGTGAAATAGATGAAACTGGTAAGTATAGTTGTAAAAAGCAGTTGTTTTGGGGGCTAAGTTTCTCCTATAGTATGTTTTTGTGGCAGCATCTGTGTATGCGATCGCCATTGTTTTATGCCTTTTACAATGTAATGTTGATGCTCAAACCAGTATTATGTACAATAAAGCTTTTGATTGTATGTATAAATTAGTTTACATATGGGTATGTGAAGAGGTAGGTCCCAGCAGAGCCCTGTTGGACCCGCAAGACTCACCTTGAAGAGGGACGCCTGCGCAAGGACCAACTGATTCCGCAGGACCCACCATGCTCAGAGATGAAGACCTTACGCGCAGTACGCCAGCTGTTCCCGCAGGGAAAGCCTCCCAATGGTGAAGTACCCCGCCTGTCTCCGCAGCTGCGGATACAAGCCATCAGGGAAGGCTACCCGCACTAATAGCAAGGCTACACGCACAAGGCACTAACTCTCAATAATTCAGTGTCACCTGAAGGAATGAGCAAGGCGGGAATACTCCCGCCCAAATGAGCCAGTCCGTATGCTTCTGGAAGATCTTTTGTACTATACCTGCCAAGGTATGGACAAAATAGACAAGATCTGACCAAAGCAGCCCATGAACCAATCACAGGGTGACAGCTCACCGACAACAGTACGAGGAGGAGCATGCTCTAGTACTGTTTGTCACTATTAGCCGCTGCCTACTCACCAACCCTTGTCGTGGCACGCACATAGCCTGCAGTTGGTGGAAAGGGAACAGTACACAGCCGGCCTTGTCACTATCAGCCGCTGCCTACCCACCAACCAGCATGGCACGTGCGTAGCCCATAGTTGGTAGAACAGGAATATTATACAACTGGCTGTACCTGCTTGGAAACCTACCTTCGGCTATAAATACTCCAACACCTTGGAACGGTAGGATCATCTTGTATCTTATCTTCTCTAGCAATCTCTCTTTATATACACATATTCAGAGCAATCTAGTCTGATTCTCACGCCGGAGGGTGGTCACAAGGAGGAACCCCCCCTTCTCAGTGACGAGCTCACGGTGTCTGTTTTGCAGGTCATCAGAATAACCATCTCTGCCGGACCTAACCCTCGTGGGAAACATTACTTAACCCCCAGATTATTCATAATCTGCCCGGGGTCACCTAGTGTTTCTTCATTGGCGCCATCCGTGCATAAAAGCTAGAACTAATTCTCAGTTTTTTCAAAACTTCTGAAAAAATGGTTAACGTTACTCCGGTCCCAAGGCCAGTAAGTGACCAAGAAACCCCGGTAACCACAACCCCAGCTACTGGGGGGAACACCGGCGGTTACACAAATTTTACGAACACTACCCCGGTTACCCAAGCCGGGGCAAGTGCAGTAAACAATATTTCACTGGGGTTCACTGATGCCCAGTTGGAGAAACAGACGAGGCTCCTTCGCCAAACACTCGATCAAGTTAAGGCCTGGGCCGAAGCACGTCAGAAGGAATTCCAAGCTGAGTTTGATGAACGCTTGCGTTCACTCCAACAGGCTGACGAATTCGGAAGCACTCGACAACAGCTCAACATGAACAGTGAGTACGAGTACTCGGACGATGATCGGGAGGAATCCGACACTGACGCGAACCCTCGCCATAGGGCGAAAAGGAAGCGTAAAGAAACGGACTTCCAACCAAGAAGGAATTTCGGAGAAACCTTCAAACCAAGGAACGCGGGGGGAAACCCACGCGACTTCTCCAAAACCTTTAGACCAACTGCTGCAAATGCGGGAACATCCAAGTTTGCAAGGGACATTGCGGAAGCAATCGCTCCGAGAAGTGCCAAACAGATGTCCAACATCGGCACTTATGATGGTCTATCCGACCCAGATGATCACTTGAACAGATTCATAGCGGGGGCAACCGTCAGTAACTGGACGGAACCCACGTGGTGTTATATGTTCCAGATGACGCTGGTTGGAGCGGCCAGGGCGTGGTTTGATCGTTTACCGGTCCACCACATCTATGATTGGGCGGACTTTCAACACAAGTTCAGCCAACACTTCAGTCAACAGAGGAAATATACTGAAGAGCAGTGGACGATCCTCAACTGCGTGAGAGAGGAAGATGAATCTTTACTAGACTTCATCACTCGCTTCAACTCCAAAAAGCTGAGTCTGGGCAACATAAGTGAAAATCTTGTTCGCGCCGCTTTCATCCAGGGCGCCGAATACCCAGAGCTTATCCGCACGTTGACGGGTAAGGACGGCATGCCATCCACATGGGATGCCATCATGACGGCGGCCAAGCGCTTTGCCGAGACGGAGAAGCAACTGGGTAGGGATCTTCCCCAGAGTACACACCTCTACACGCAGAGGACCAGAGAAAACAATGTTCGGATCGCCCGGCAGAACAAAAAGAGGAAGCTAGGTATTTGGCAGTCAAGGGTAAACTTTGACACCTCATCCAGCTCTCGCCCTCTTGTTGGCGGAAGGGATAACACGCACCCTTCAAGCCGAAAACACCGGTGGACGCCCCTCACCAAAAACGTCACGGAGATATTTGCCACCGAAAAACTCCCATGGCCAAATGCTCCAATGATCCGGCAGCGACCTAATGCGGATCAGAGCAAATCCTGTGACTTCCATGGGACAAAGGGTCACAATACAGAGGAGTGTACATCCTTGAAGGATATTGTTGAAACATTCGTCAAGGATGGAAGACTTGCACACCTTGTGGCATCAATCAAGAATGGAGGAAGGAATGATAACCGGTATAAAGGCAACGGACGAAAGCCCGTTGACATCAGCATCCACATGGTTCATGGCAACATCAGAGGAAGAAAAAGAAGAACGACAGAACCATGTGAAAAGAAGGAAGCTGAGGTGCGCTTCCCGCGAGTGCCAGGAGGACCCAGCAAGGAAGGCCCTATCGTCATCAAAAGCCAGCTGGGGCGTTACATAACTTCCCGCACTCTTGCTGACAACGGCGCCTCGTCAACGGTTATGTACAGGCAGTTCTTCGACAAGCTAGACGACGAAGACAAAGAACGCCTGGGAAAGGTTTACGCCTCAATGGAAGGGTTCGACGGCAGCACAAACACCCCCCTGGGTATCCTATCTTTCCCCGTCATTCTCACGGACGGGAAATACTCCCGCACAGAAGACGTGGACTTCGTCGTAATGAGGAAGCCACATCACACATACGACATTCTCTTCGGGAGAGACGGGATGCCAAGATTCAACGCCATGGTATCTTCAGTCCACGGCATGATGGGATGGCCAACTGCTGAGGGTGTAGCGATGATCACCGGTATTCCCCAGGTATGCATCGCATCCGTCTCATCTAAACCCAAACCAAAGATGGCTAAACCAACCATCACCGAACCAGAAAAATGGGCCCTCAATGGCAAATACCCTGACCAGGCTGTTACAATTGGCCCAACAATCACTGATCCTACGCGCACCTTGCTCAAACGCTTACTACAGAAAAACGCTGACATCTTTGCGTGGACACCAGCTGACATAACTGGTGTACCTCGAAGTAAGGCAGAGCATAAGCTCAAGTGTGACCCGGCTTTTACGCCAGTCATACAAAAGCGCAGAGTAATGGGGGCGGAACAAGCTAACGCGTGTAGAACCCAAGTCAAGGAACTCCTTGAAGCGGGCATCGTACGCGTTAGTAGATATCAAACATGGGTTGCAAATCCCGTTATGGTACCGAAGGCCAACAAACAATGGCGCATGTGCATAGATTTCAAAGATTTAAACAAAGCATGCCTCAAAGATTGTTACCCGTTACCCGAAATTGACCTCAAAGTGGATTCATTAGCACCGTTTCGCCTTAAATGCTTCCTTGACGCATATAAGGGGTACCATCAAATCCACATGGCTGTAGATGATCAGGACAAAACCGCATTTCGGACGCCCGATGGCACATTTTGTTATCAAATGATGCCATTCGGACTTAAGAATGCAGGGTCCACATACCAACGCCTGATGGACAAAGAGTTTCATGCCCAAATTGGGAGAAACTTGGAAGTCTACATGGATGATTTGGTCATCAAAAGCCCTGAGCCAGAAGCGATGTTGAAAGACATCGAAGAAACTTTCAACACGCTCAGAAAGATAAACATGAAGCTCAACCCGAGCAAGTGTTCCTTTGGGATGGAAGAATGGAAGTTCTTGGGAGTCATTGTTACTAAAGATGGCTTCAGAGCGAACCCTGAAAAGGTCGAAGCCATTATCAAAATGGAATCACCTACTACCATCAAGCAAGCTCAGACACTGAGTGGACGCCTAGTCGCACTTAACCGCTTTTTGTCAAACCATGCGGATAGGTCGTTCCCATTCGTGTCAACATTGAGAAACTGTTTAAAGAAAACGCACTTCCGCTGGACACCAGAAGCGGAAGCAGCTTTTCAGGAAATTCGGTCACGCTTGATCGAACTCCCAACGCTCACAGCACCAGAAGCGGGGGAGGAATTAATCATATACCTTTCGGCCACAGATAGAGCAACCGGGGCAGTCCTGCTAGTAGAGCGAAAAGGTATCCAGATGCCTATTTACTATGTTAGCCGTGTCCTAACAGACGTAGAAACCCGGTACTTCACCCTGGAAAAATTAGTCTTAGCACTTGTACAAGCTTCACGCAGACTAAGACGATATTTTCAGGGTCACCCAATCACCATTCTCACCAACTTCAAACTCGCAAACGTTCTAGGCAAACCCGAGTTATCGGGACGTCTAACCAATTGGGCAATTGAGTTGGGGGAATATGCGATAAAGTACAAGCCAAGACCAGCTATAAAAGGCCAGGTCCTGGCAGACTTTATTGTAGAAGTCCCCGCTTCGAGGGAGAAAGAGTGCCAGGAGGAGGCTCAACCCCCCCCCCCCAGCACAGGACATCAATGATGTCTGGCGACTCTACACTGATGGAGCAGCCAGCAACGAGGGTTCAGGCGCAGGGTTGAAACTAACCAACCCAGCAGGCCAAGAACACACTTACGCTATTCGACTGGATTTTCCAAGTACGAATAACGAAGCCGAGTATGAAGCATTCTTGGTCGGGCTGAGAATTGCGCGTAAGATGGGAGTGAAAAACTTGGAAGCCCACGTGGATTCCATGTTAGTAGCCAACCAAATAAACGGGACGTACACGGCCGTGAACGACACAATGGCCCTGTACCTCGCACAAGCAAAAACCCTTATGCGTGATTTTAATGATTGTAAAGTCATACACGTCAAGCGTAGCGAAAACAAATATGCGGATGCGTTAAGCAAGCTTGCATCATTAGCCTTCACCCATTTGGGAAAGGACATCCGCATTGAACTCCTTGAAGCACCATCAGTCCCGCACAAGGAAATTTGTGTCATCCAAACCGGCACAGAAACGTGGATGACACCGATAATAAATTACCTTGCAGCGGGTATACTACCAGAGTCAAAAACACAGGCAAGAAAAATACGTTGTAAAGCATTAAACTATCAACTCATCGATGACATCCTTTACAGACGTAACTTTCTTGGCCCACTCTTAAGATGCGAGGACAACCAAGATGCTGACTACCTCCTAAGGGAAGTACACGAAGGCATCTGTGGAGTACACGCAGGTCCACGCGCTGTTGTAGCTAAGCTAAACAACGCGGGATACTTTTGGCCGGGGATGCATATGGATGCGCTGGCATACATTCGAAAGTGTAGGGCTTGCCAGCTCTACGCACCCAACACGCATCGCCCGAAGAATGAACTTGTCCCAGTCACCTCTTCATGGCCATTTCAGAAGTGGGCCATCGATGTGACAGGCCCATTTCCCACAGCAGCAGGAAACGTTCAATTTCTAGTGGTAGCCATCGACTACTTCACCAAGTGGATAGAAGCAAAACCCTTAGCCCAAACAACTGCAAAAGATATTAAAAAATTTATTTGGAAATTTATTATTTGTCGTTTTGGACTTCCACAGACTTTGGTGAGTGATAACGGCACCAACTTTGCTGACAAGAAGCTACAAAAGTGGCTGGAAGAACTTCAAATCACCCACACCTTTACCTCAGTGGCACACCCGCAAGGTAACGGTGAGGTGGAAAGAGCAAATAAAAGCATCGTCGAAGGCATAAAGAAAAGACTCCTGGAACACAGATCCGGCTGGGTAGACAAAGTTCCACACGTCCTTTGGGCAAACAGAACGCTGAAAAAGGCCAGTACGGGAGAAACCCCGTTCAGCCTCACTTATGGCACTGAAGCCATGGTCCCAGTCGAAATTGGTTTACCCTCACCAAGGGTCTTGATTCAGCCAGAAGACAATGATGACTGAAAGACGGTTAGACCTTATGCTAACCGAGGAACGCAGAGACTTAGCCGCAGCGCGTGAAGAAAACTACAAGCGACAAATGCAAAAGTACTACAACACGCGGGTAAAACTCTGCAACTTCAATGTAGGAGACTACATATTGCGTAACAACGAGGCTTCAAACCAAGAGCGCCCAGGAAAACTGGCACCGGTCTGGGAAGGACCGTACATTATCAAAGAAGTTTTGGGAAAAGGCGCATACCGGCTCGAAAGGCTCGATGGCACTCCTATCCCAAGAACATGGAACGGAGCTCAATTACGCAAATGTTACATGTAGATCAATTCCAAACTTGTAAAGAAAAGGCCTAGAGCCACATCTAATGGAAATGATTCTCCTTTATCACATTGTGTTGATAGCTTTACCTTTATACTTATGAACTTCCCACACTGATATGCCGGTATTCACCGCATAAATATGGGAAGAAGTAAGTCGTTGCGTGTGGAAGGCGGCAAAACCCGCATAAACACATAAAACGGTAAAAATTTCTAAGGAAAAGATAAGGAAAACCTTCACGCAGGTCAGCTATAGGTCAAGTTTGGTCATCCCAATAAATGAGAGTGACGGTCCTACCCGCACAATCATGATAGAGGAACTTGAACATTAACCTATTGGCAACCACGCGTCGAAAGGTTAACTTATTCAAAACACTTAGAAAATTTCAAAGGAAAAGATGAGGAAAACTTACACGCAGGACAGATATAGGTAAAGTTTAGCCATCCTACTAAGTGAAAGTGACGGTCTTATCCGCACAATCACGAAAGAGGAAGCAAAACTTTAACTTATTATATGCCACGTTGAAAAGTTAACTTATCTAAGTACTCAAGAAATTGCTAAGTTAAAACAAAATATGCGCGAAATAAACAAGGCAAGGCATTAACAAATAATCTTTATTCCATCAACATTCAAACATTACAAGAATTGCTGGGTACATACCCGCATACAAGATTAGAAGTCTACAAACATAAAAATCTACTCCAATGGTGGAAAGGGATCTAAAGTATCAAGCTTCAGGACCACTCCCACTTGGACCCGCACCATCAGTAGAGTGTGGCGGTTCAAGGAAAGCTTTGAGGATAGCTAGCCCATCATCAGCAGCAGCAATCTCGTTTACCTTCTCCACCACCGGATGCGGGAAGGCGGCATACTGATTCACTTCTTGGTCATACGCAGCTTCAGTATCCACATTGTAAAGAGGGAAGTTGGAAGGCGGAATGCCTTGTTCAACAAACCCTAGACCAAGCAGGAAGCCAGCCTTTTCCCCATCCTCATGAGAAGCGTTGAGGGCTGCGCTCATCGCATCGTCATATGATGTGTTCGTGAACACCCGATGCACAACCTAAAAAACAGAAGTATATCAAAAACTCTTAAGGAAAAGCGTAAAGAAATTGTGAAACTGCGCATACCTGAGACAACGCTTCTCGGAGAAGCCATTCCTTGGTAACCAGAGCCTCCTGGAGGGCAGCTTGAGCTTCATTACGGGCGCGTTCGGCTTCGTTCTTTGTAAGGTTGGCAAGAAACACATCTTTGGCTGCAGCCTCTTCGACGCCCTTTAGCTTACGCTCAGTGTGGTCAAGCACCCCCCTCTGGTCCAAGATCTCTTGGAGATTCTTGGCATCTTCCATGGCCAAGGCATCATGAGCCTGCTGGAGCCTCTCTAATTTGGCTTTAAGTTCCTCATTCTCGATGCGTAGAGGCTCAGCAGCAGCTTCAGCCTTGGTGGCCCTCTCGGTTGCGTTCCGTGCAGTTTCCTTAGCCAACCGAAGCTGTTCATTAACAGCTTGGGCGGCCTTGGAACGGGCCTCGAGACGACCCTGAACTTCAACCTCAAGGGCCTTGAAGGCCTTTTCCTTCTCCGCAGCAACGGCGGAGAGCCTCCTGTTCTCCTCCCGGACAGCCCGCGCCTGAGCTACTTCTTGGATACGAGCTGCCTTTAACTTGTCGTTTTCACGACAAAGCAGCTCGACGCGCGGCTGCATCCGGGCTACGAGAATGCGGAGCTAATTTGTCAACCTACCCTCCTGGTAGCTTGACATTGCTTCCCCCAGCGCCCCACTTGGGGCGGCGTGGCGCGCCCACTCGACGCATTCCACAGGCGTCCGAAGGGTTGTTCCTCGGCGGATGTTCCATCGTGGAACATACACTTCATTGGAATCCGACACTGCAAAAGCAAAAGGCAGTTAAGAAAAGATGATAAAAAAAAATATAAAATAAAATAATAAAAGGCCAAAATAACCCTACGCACCTGTAGGGTCGACGACAGGCCTGTAGCCGCCAAACCCATCACCCGAACCTAAGGGATATCCATCCAAGAGGTCAGGCAGATGGGAAGGAGGCAGAGATTGGCTTGACGCCCCAACCCCGGACATACCTGAAGGACCGGTCGTAGTCGCCGGCGCCGGAGGAGGCATAGCGGAGGCCGCCGTGGTAGAAACCAACGGAGGTGAACTCACCGGAGGTGAACTCACAACCGCGGCCGCGGCTGTGGAAGAATCCACAGAAACACTCACCGCCGGCTCAGTGAAGGAATCAGTGAATATGGCACTGACAGCCGGCGGAGACGTCGTCACAGTTGGAACAGTTGGCTCAACCGGGTGAGCAACTGAACCAACAACTGAAGCAGGCGCAGTCGCCTGGGTCATCGCCTCAGGTAGGTTGACCAACCCTACCGTCATGGGTCCGGAGGTGCTCCTCCCCGCTCCACCCTGGAATGCGGTAGCATCCACGCCTGCACAAAGAAGATATATAAGTATAATGGCAGAAAGTTATGCAGTTAAGTTAAAGGAAGTATACTTACGGGTCCTTTTGAGCTTGAAGGTGCGAACGGGCGGGGACGAACCCGATGGAGCCGGCCTCTTCGTACCGGTCACCGTCGTTGTCCTGGGCTGCTCGGAGGTGACAGCCGTTTCAACCTCCAGAGCAGTGGTCTCAACACCATCCGGGTTCCCCGCCGCCTCTTCACTCTCGGTCTCCGACTCAGACCGGTTCACCTGGTCGGCAGTGGAGGCTGCCTTCGCCTTGCCCTTCCCGCCAGCAGCCTTCTTCTTCCGCGCAAGAAAAGGACCATCTGCGGATTCCTCATCAGAAGATGACAAGATTAGAGGAATTCCAGCAGAGGTTTCAGCATTCAGAGGGCGAGGGTTAAATAGCCTTTTACCTGGCCGCGTGGCGCTCAGTATTTCGTGGCCTGGCGGGTAGGCCTCCACAAACCGATCCGCAGTCTGCGCAAGGATGGGCAACTCGTTCTCGTCAAGAGCACGAGTACCCAACCGAGCGGGACCGTCAGCTTCCCGCGGATGCAGGAGGGACTGCAAGTCATTTCCCTCTGAAATAAAAAGAAAAACAGTTAGAAAAAACCTTAAATCAACAAAGAAGACGGAGCATACCGTAAGGGATAAAGTTCAAACCGTATTCAAGTACGATGGGAATCTGTGGCGCATCCGCCCCAGCATCCTTCCACACCCTGCTCATACCGAGCATCACCATCCCGGACTCCGGAAAGCGGTAAACCGGAGTCTGGATCTGGGAAATCTTGGAGAACCATTCCGCCTCCTGGTAGTTGGAGGCGTGAAGGCTGGGGAGAGCTCTCCCGTTCTTAAATGTCATCGCTATAGGGACGACACGGGCAGAGATGTAAAAGAACTCCCGCTTCCAAGACCGAAGACTGCGCTCGGTAGCGCAGATCTTCAAACCCTTGATCCGGGTGACCAGGGTGTACCAGCCTTGGATGCACCTCCAGGAGTAGAAGGTCATCAGGCAGTCGACGTGGGGATCCACGCCAAGAATGAGGCACACCCACTCAAAATGGCGGATCTTGGCGATCGCCATTGGGTGTACCTCGGTCAGGTGCACACCGTGTCTATCCAGAACACGGTATACAAACTTCGTCAACAGGAACCTAAGATTCCCATAGACGAAGAAGGCGGCATATACCCCTATTTTGCCCTTGGGGGCATCGTACACCGTCTGGTGTGGCTCCGGAAACTCAGGCTCGAACGGCTCGAGCATGAACTTCCGGACGATGTACCGGTAAAGCTCGATGGGAAGAGCACACTGGCATTCGCCAGCAGTGCTCTTATCGTCCTTATCGGACGTAGACGTCGGGTTCTCGACATACAAGTCAGACTCCTCGACGGTAGCTTCTGGATCATGAGTAGACGACATGTTTTGGAGGTAAAGAACGATTTCAGGAGAATGCTCGACAGAAAGTTAAGAGTATTCGCAGGAAATCGCTTAGAAGAAGAAGAAAGAAGTGAAAGTGTGGATTACCGTGAACCCTCTCCCCCTTTATATACTCATCGCAATGAATGCGATGAATTTAATGCGGAGGAGAGAGAAAAGAGCTGGTGCAATGAAACTATGACACGTGGAAAAAAAAAGCTGGCAACAGCTGTTGACGGGACGCGCGCCGTAAAATCCGCACCCACGCGCCCGAAAAATCGCGCCCACGCGCCTGAAAAAGCGTCTGGAATGACCATATACTGTCACGTCGCCATAACTTCCTACACGTCCTGACACTGTCAGAAGAAACCGTCGGACGACGTTTCAACAGTTTGGACTGTTCTTATCCTTTCACCAACTCTTCGAATTTCAAAAAGATTCAAAAAGATTCAAAAGTAAGCGGGACTATACCCCTTACCTTGGTAACCAAGTAACTATAAGACATGTGCGAGTACAGTGTCAAGGCAAAAACCCTTCACATACTTAGCACTCGCAGGGAATGGACGCCAAGAATACCTTGGAAGTAAGATAACTATAAGACGAGTGCGGGTACAGTGTCAAGGCGAAACCCTTCACATACTTAGCACTCGCAGGGAATTGAAACCAAGAAGGATCTTCTGGGCCATGCTTGCGGAAAGGGAAATAACATCCCCGCATAGCGGGAACGTTGAGAACTAGATTGTTTGAAGCTCCAGGATGGAATTGGTTCTTTAACATAATTGATCACTATGTTTAAAACTACCAAAACCTCGTGGAGAATCTACACAAGTGAAACTCAACGCTCCTGACTTGCGAGGAGGTTACACACCTACCCGCATCATACCCAAAGATCAAGCAGAAAAGTCGGGAATTTCTGCACGTGACATTAGGGAAACCGCGGGAAGAATCCCCACGGACAACCTTAAAACTAAATCCTTTTCAAAACCCCTTGCTTAAGTCCAAAGTTCACCTCACTTATTAACAATTCATGAGAAGAACATTGGACTGGGGGGACTTGAAGAGGTAGGTCCCAGCAGAGCCTAGTTGGACCCGCAAGACTCACCTTGAAGAGGGACGTCTGCGCAAGGACCAACTGATTCCGCAGGACCCACCATGCTCAGAGATGAAGACCTTACGCGCAGTACGCCAGCTGTTCCCGCAGGGAAAGCCTCCCAATGGTGAAGTACCCCGCCTGTCCCCGCAGCTGCGGATACAAGCCATCAGGGAAGGCTACCTGCACTAATAGCAAGGCTACACGCACAAGGCACTAACTCTCAATAATTCAGTGTCACCTGAAGGAATGAGCAAGGCGGGAATACTCCCGCCCAAATGAGCCAGTCCGTATGCTTCTGGAAGATCTTTTGTACTATACCTGCCAAGGTATGGACAAAATAGACAAGATCTGACCAAAGCAGCCCATGAACCAATCACAGGGTGACAGCTCACCGACAACAGTACGAGGAGGAGCATGCTCTAGTACTGTTTGTCACTATTAGCCGCTGCCTACTCACCAACCCTTGTCGTGGCACGCACATAGCCTGCAGTTGGTGGAAAGGGAACAGTACACAGCCGGCCTTGTCACTATCAGCCGCTGCCTACCCACCAACCAGCATGGCACGTGCGTAGCCCATAGTTGGTAGAACAGGAATATTATACAACTGGCTGTACCTGCTTGGAAACCTACCTTCGGCTATAAATACTCCAACACCTTGGAACGGTAGGATCATCTTGTATCTTATCTTCTCTAGCAATCTCTCTTTATATACACATATTCAGAGCAATCTAGTCTGATTCTCACGCCGGAGGGTGGTCACAAGGAGGAACCCCCCCTTCTCAGTGACGAGCTCACGGTGTCTGTTTTGCAGGTCATCAGAATAACCATCTCTGCCGGACCTAACCCTCGTGGGAAACATTACTTAACCCCCAGATTATTCATAATCTGCCCGGGGTCACCTAGTGTTTCTTCAGTATGTGAAACTGATTTAACTAGTATTTGGGTTTATTTTTGTATTTTACAATCATTTGTTTTCGTACCAATATTATTCACAACTTAAAGTATGTTGTCGCCCCGAATAACATATAACAACTTATGTTGTTCTTTCAAATAACATATGTTTATTCGGAAATTTCAATATTTTCACCCGTGTCGTGCACGGGTTAATAAACTAGTTATGTTAGTAAAGTATTTGGGTGCGTATACTTGACACAATATGTCCACATAATAAATTTTCATACTGTGTACAGTTTAAATAGTACCGAGATAACAAACAAGCTTTGGGCGATATGATTCAAGATTTAACCAATTTGTGCCATGTTTTTTTTCACCTAAAAGGTTAATCAAATCTATATCTATACTATATATGATAAACCAAATAAGAGCAAATAAAAACACTTGATTTTAAGAGTTTTATAAATTCTAATGCATAATGTACATGTATTAGTAGGGATAAACTTGTCTTTTACACTCTGTTCCCGAGTTTAATAGATAAAAGAAAAGAAAGGAAAAAGAATTAATAAGAGAAAAGAAAGAGATGGAACGGAAAACATTGAACTTATTAGGAAAATTGGATGTGAATAATCCAAACTATTAACAATTGGCCAATAATAATCCCTACTAACAATCTAACTAGTAGCAATCCCAACTTTCAACTTTGTTACTAATAATAATCCCAGACTAACATAACGTTAACTTCGTTAAATTTGATGACGTGTCGCATGATGTGGTGATTACGTGACAACGACATGGATTTTTTTTTTCAACTTATTTGGATTTAATTTAGTCCAGGCAATTAATAGGTTATATTATTTTTGTTAAATAAAATGAATTGACAAAATTGCCCCTTGCTATCAAAAATAAAATTTTATAACTAAAAATAAGAAATACAAATTACTTTAACAAGTGGGACCCACAATAATATTAAATGAAACCTAAATAAATTAAGTAACCTACGGCGGCTGGAAGATCACCATCTTCTCCGGCGAGACCCGATATCGACGGCCACTACCACCACATCCATACGAAAGCCATCGACCAAATGTGACTAACACCATATTCGACGGCTAAATAGGGATTTGAAAAATTCCTAAAACCCATCTTTACTTCTCGATCTATCTTCAAAGAACCACCATCGCCGCTTAGGTTTTGAAGACCAGTAACCCTAAATCTCATGTCTGATTCACGTCGTTTGGGGGGTTTTTAGGTGATGACGACGGTTTGTTTCCGGTGGTCTTCAATGACGGTTACGGGTGGGGGTTCTTTTACGTCGCATGCCGGGAAAACGAGATGGACAGGTTCTGAACACCAGATGAACAACTTGCCGGCGATGGTGAATCTCTAGTGTTGGTGATGGTGGCTTCCAACTTTTAAGAGAGGAACAGAGATGGCTGGCGGCGTTGATCGGCGACGGTGGCCGGAGTGATTAAGTTTGGGTCAAGGAGACGGTGGGGTTGGGGGTGTAGTACAATGGGTCCGAGTTTTTTAGTTTTTATAATTTTCAAAATACTTAATTTTAATAGCAAGGGGTAATATAGTCATTCACATTATTTAAAAAAAATAATATAACCTATTAATGGCCTGGAATAAATTAAATCCAAATAAGTAAAAAAAATCCATGCCATTGCCACGTAATCGCCACATGACGCGCCACGTCATCAAATTTAACGAAGTTAATGTTCTGTTAGTCTGGGATTATTATTAGTAACAAAGTTGAAAGTTGAGATTGCTACTAGTTAGATTGTTAGTAGAGATTATTATTGGCCAATTGTTAATAGTTTTGATTATTTACATCCAATTTTCCAAGTTATTACGGTGTTCCCGAGTTTGAAGGAAATGAAAAGAAATTAAAGCTTTAATGTGTTCCTGAGTTAAAAGGAAAAGAATAAAAACTTACAATTTTATAACTATACCCTTGTTTCTTAATTATTACCTCTTCTATGTTTTTCAATCTTTTAAGTGAAAATATACAACCTACTTGCTAATTACATAAATATTAAGTGATTAAAAAATAATGAAAATTACGAAATGATCCAATATTATATCACTGATGAGCCAAAAATGGTACAAGAAATCAAATCATAATCTAAATAAAGCATATCCTACTTATGCTAATAGTTATCACCTAACAATAATATTAATTATGATATAATACTTATGCTAATCGAAAGCAACATATATCTATGTAAATCACCGATGAAAATCATTCGAACGTCTCAACTTAGTGTCCAGAAACAAAACATAAAATAAATATATGCTTTGATCGGTAATCACAATTTCATCGAAGTAATAGTCAATGAGTGACGTCAAGTAAATGAACATACAACCAACAATTAAAGAAAACACTAAACTGATTGCCTTTGCTCATGCTAAGAGCATAGTACAAAAAGTGTAGTAAGTCAAGTATTCTTAAACACCAACACATATTTCAAAAGCAAAAAAATATGCCGTTGTTCTCGACATCCATAATAAAAAGTAATATTGAAAATAAATGACAATGTTATATTTGTCCAAAATTACCAAAAAAAAAATCCGCAACTAAATAAATGCATAAGAGTAATTCTTTCACCATATTTTGAACTCGTCTAAATTCCATCCCTCATCATAGCTTTTAGTATACCCATTCGCATGGGAAGAGAACAACTAAATAATGCCCTAGCTTTTGCTTGATTGGTTGCCAGATAAATTAAAGTGTTCGGTATTTCATGGGGTTCCAAACCCATTAGCTCTAATTCTTTACAAATTTCCTCACCTGTATACTCACGCGGATAAGCTCTATCAAATATTTTAGCCACATTGTCAAGGCAATTCACAAGCTTTGAGCTAAACGCTTCATCTTCTTGTTCAACTTTTCTTTTTTTACTTTTACATTTATTTGCATTTGAAGACGGCTCGGCTTGGAAAGGCATAGAATCTACCTCTTGAATATCATCATCATCATCATCATCATCATCATCATCATCATCATCATTATTGTGTTGGTTCTCCATAGTTACTTTTTCAGCAGCTAATAAGTCATCTAATTCTATAATTGTTTCTTCTTTAATGCCGCCATTATTCCTCAATCGAGCATTTCTTTCTTTAGCAGGTCCAGCATGTGTGCCAGACGCCCTATCCTTTGCAAACAGTTCCGGCATTTCATTGTAGTTTGAGACTTTTTTCGTCTTCAATAATTTAGCATTAGGCTTTGACTGTTAACAAAATAAAGATATAATATTATAAATGATTACATAACAATTTAAGGAAATAACTAAAGAACTTACAGTTATTAACTTTTCTCATACTTCATCCTCTGCTTCAATTAGTAGTCTCTGAATTCCATGAGAAACCACTTAATGAAGTTCCTTAAAACATATCATACCATTGAGAAAACCGCTCCTTCAATGTTTTTAAGCGATGCTTCAAATGATTTTTCGTAAATTTCATTTGAAGCTTTGTAGTAAGCTCCTCGACCATATTAGTGTATGCGGCTGTAGTAAAGTTCCCATTAATCCTATTGCCCTTATCTTGTTGTGTTATCATCGCTTGTATGAATGCATTATCCATCATTTCTGTCCACTTAAAATGTTCACTCTTACAAGTATTTCCAGTAACTTCCTGTTTGCTCATGATAACTTTCTACATGATAACATAAATAAAAGAACGATACATTGTAATAATAATTAAAATAATTACAAATGGAAAATGTAATAATTATGATAAATAAAAATAGTAATTAACATGAAAAATTTCAAACGCCAATCATCAATACAATGTCAAACTAAATATACTATAATGTACTATGATGTAACTATATTGACTATCTATTTCGTTGTTTGGATGCATCAAATAGTTGGTCCACATTTCATTTGCAATGGCGTTCCTTAGTTGGTCTACTCTGGTGCTACCCTCACGCGAGTATCTTGTATTATGATGCTCTTCCTCTTTTGGTCTATCTAACACCTCATGCATGACCTCATCTTCAAGATCTGTCACGATCTTCGTCTAGTAAAAAGTTGTGTAATATACAACATGCCAAGAAGATGGCAGATTGTGTTTAACAAGAGTAAAATGGTTCTGTTGTGCTTCTAATAATAGGAAACCTCTTTTTTAGGACACCAAATGCTCGTTCAATTGCGTTACGTAATGATGCATGACGAAGGTTAAACAACTCCTTTGAATTTTCAGGGGCACGAGTTGAATACTCTTTCAAATGATACCTAACACCTCTATACGGTGTCATCAGGGTACTTGTATGAGGCAACCCCGCATCCACTAAACAATATTTACCTATAAATTAATTGTAATTATTATTATTATTATTATTATTATTATTATTATTATTATTATTCTTATTATTATAAAATACTACATAATTAAGTAAATTCGGTTTACCTGTTGGGATTACTAGTTTATCTTCTCTAGTAAGTGCATTCTTTATTATTCTTGAGTCCGATGTGGTGCCCTCCCAACCAGTTAAAACATACGTAAAGTTTAGATCAAATGTACAAGCAGCAAGTACATTTATTGTTGGATATCCCTTACGACCACGATATCTGGGGGCATCTTTATTAGGTACTCTGACACGAACATGTGTTTCATCAATTGCCCCTATACAATCCTTGAAAAAAGGAAAAAATCTCGTCTTTTCTTGAATTTCTTTCGGCACATTGTCACCTTTCGGTTGTTGAAGATAAAGACTTTCTAAAGATAAAATCGCTTGCAGAACTCTATGGAAGAAAGGACTGGTTGTGGATCCAGATCGGCGGTATATCCAAGAGGCAAATCGATTTCTCAAGTCATTACCTACAACATGTAAAAATCTTGCAACATGCTCTTCAACAGACATGCGCTGAGTTGGTCTAAGACCGCCGTCATGCTTTAAGATATTGCAAAGTGTCATAAAAGCTTTCTCACTCATACGAATAAGTTCACGACATTTACCGCCATTTAAAAGGTCGTGTAACATCTCTTCTCGTACATATCTTCTTTGTAAAATGTCATCCCTAGTCGGCAAATTAGCATGATTTCTCATAGAAGTTCTACGTCGTGTAATGAAAACCACCAGTAAACAAATTATGTAAATTATTTGCAATTGTCTGGCTCGCTCATAATGAGCTATGTTCGGTATTTGATTATCCATTACAACTTTAATAACTGTTGAAAAGTGTTATTTGTTAGAATAAAGGACATATAAGAATGTTATGGACTTTATGTAGGCCTGAAAAAACGAGTGATTTAACATTCTATAAAGACAAACGAGTGATTTATGATTCTAAACGAAAGAGTTGCTATCAGTTGGATGTAAGTCTAGTAAAAGAATAAAGACTACTTAATAAAATACAACTTGCAAAACTCTAAAAAGCTTTCTAGAAATATATTACAATTTTATTAAAGTGATCAGTTTATAAAGTGATTAGTTCAGTTAGGGGTGTTCACGGTCCGGTTTTCGCGGTTTTTAGGTCAAACCGTGAACCGAACCGTTAGTAACGGTTTTGATTCTCGTAAACCATAACCAAACCGTTGAACTCTTAAACCAAACAGTTAGTAACGGTTTGGTTCCGGTTTGGTTTCACGGTTTGAACTTTTCAGGTATTTATAAAAAAAATCCAAATTCTCACTAATTTACAAAATTTAACAAACAACAACTTACTGCAAGGTTCTCATACAAAAATTTTACATGTATATTAACATTTTTACGTTTTGAATTTGGGCTGAGCCCATTTTTTTTTTGTTTATTCAAAATTTAGTAAGGTTAATGTATATAAACACACTATTAATAATAATTATTTAGTAATGCTTGTAATATATTTTTTTTGACACGCGAATATAATACATAGTATAAAATATTCAAAAGTATATATAATTAAAACGGTCCGGTCCGGTTTATACGGTTGGTTTTCGGTATAAATCGTAAACCAAACCGTTCATTACGTTTTGAAAATTTTCAAACCAACCGACCGAAAGTTAAGAAAGAGGACCAACCATGAAACCAAACCGATGACCGGTTTGGACGGTTTTACAGTTTCGAACCAAACCGTGAACACCCCTAAGTTCAGTTGTGACTTGTAAAAGTTTCATATGGCTCTTTGGATAGCTTTAGTATTAATTATTCTTCCATGATAAATATGTAACAAGCATTAAAGTAAAGAACAAATATAGTATTGAATATGCATATTTAACTAATTCAATATCAATCACAGTTTCAAAAATTATAGTATTGAACAATTATACTATTAGTATTATAATAATAGAGTACCTTGCAATTATTGTATTGACCTGATACTAGAAAGCAAAGAAGAGAGTTTGTGATGACCATAATATGGCCTATCAGTATTTGTAGGGTATCGACTTTTATTTCTAAGTAGCCTTGGTGTTTTAGACACATGATATGCACGACCACTGGTCTAGACGGAATACATCTACGTGAATCTTGCAATATCAATATAAAAGGGAGAAGCTAAAATAATAATACCTGATTGTTCACAAGAGAGGATTTGCAAGTGTTGATGTGCTTGATGAGGCTTCAATTTAGTTATGGTTGTAAAATCAAAGAAACCTAAAATAAATAGGATGAGTGTAACTTTATAATTTGAATTTTATTAAAGTTGCTCCACTTTTCTTTCTCTTCAATTCTTTTTAATTTGAAAAGAATTAGATAAGGTCAATTTTCCTTCCAAATTAATTCCTTTCTTTTTGTTTTCTTTCCTAAAAAAACTCAGGAACACCATTTTTTCTAATTCTTCTCATTTTCTTTTCCTTTCTTTCACTAAAATGGATTCGGGAACAGAGTGTTAAACACAATTCATTCAACTTATAAGTTTGGTCCTTTATTTTTAACCATATTATGTTTTTAATTTAACTTTTAAACTAAGTAACTAACTTCTCATTCATTATTTTTAAATGACTATAACATTTTCATACATTAATATTTATATAAAAATATTATACCATAAAAACAGACATTTTATTCTATTTAATTTGAATATGATATTTTTATAATTTTTTTTAATTTAAATAAATTAATATGTCAGGTAAGGTTGTTCAGTGTCGGTTTTGATGGTTTTTAAGTTAAGCTTGTGAGACCAACCGTTAATACCGATTTTTTGTTGTCCAAAACCAAAATGAACCATTGAAAGTTGAAACCGAATCGTTACCAACGGCCTGATTCTAATCAGGGGCGTAGCTTTAGTTGGGCCAGGGGTGGCCCCGGCCCCCTCCGTTTTTTCGCTCGATAGTGTAAAGTTATCCTTTTTCGGCCGAAAATTTTTATACATAGTGTAAATAAAACCATTTTCGACCGAAATTTTGAGCCCGCCCCCTCGTTTTTTTGCTTGGTAGTGTAAATTTATCCACTTTTTGCCCGAAAATTTTTATACAAAATGTAAATTTACCCCGTTTCAGATCAAAATTTTGAGTCCGGCCTCCTTTTTTTCACTCGGCTGTGTAAATTTGTCCTTTTCAAGCCGAAATTTTTTATACTTTTTATAAATTCACCCGTTTCCGATCGAAATTTTGAGCCCGCCCCCCTCTGGTGTATGAATTTTTTTATACATATTGAGTCCGGCCCCCTCGACATGTATGTCCAAGCTTCGCCACTGATTCCAGTTTGGTTTCACAATTTAAACTTTAATAATAAATTTAGTTTAAAATAATTATTAATTTAACTGTATCATCAATTTTAACTAAACACCAACACAATATGATATTTGAGAGGATCATAATAAAGAATTATAGTTTTAGCTACATAAAATGTAAGGCCCCGTTACCGGTGCCCTACTTTGGACGTTGGATTTACTCATTAACATAGTTCTAAATATCAGAGTTAATAAAAACGTTTGCGGAATATTAAAAACATTCAAACATTACATTACATAACCATTAATTCTTGTCTCAACGAGCATTCAAATCATTTAAACATAAAACTTTGTCTTTTAAGATAACATACCATTTCCTTGAGATGTCAGCTTCATCAAGTCCATGCCATGTGCTTCCCCTCATGTGAGCTGCCTCAGTCTACTCACCTGCGTGCATACTAAAAGTCAGCTATGCTGAGTGAGTTCTAGTTAATCATACAACATACAATTTGTTCACATACTTGCACACATGCCCAAAGGTGTGTACATTATTCATACTTTACGTTACATGCATAACTATCCATACTATTTACAGAGCCTTCCGCCCTATAACCTCACAGATATTATAAGGGTCTGGTCCCAACATCACAGATATTATTAGGGTCTGGTCGTTATCCTCACAGATATTATTAGGGTCTGGTCCCTATCCTCACATATATTATTAGGGTCTGGTCCCTATCCTCACATATATTATTAGGGTCTGGTCCCTTTGTTTCGTGCAACTGTAACATACATGTCTTTACATACCTTCCTTAATAATACGTGCAATATCCGGAGGTCGTTCACGTACTACCAACATAACATACACAACATACATACATCATTCATACATCATATATATATATATATATATATATATATATATATATATCAATCTTATCTTTAACTACCACTTGAAGGTACATACAATATCTGAAGATCGTTCACACACCGCCAAGCAATCATCATACATAAATCATACCAAGCATACATTTACCACTTAAGGTAAGTGTATTAACTATCACATTGAGTATGCACACAGCCCCGAAAACATAACAAGGAAAGAAACTCACCTGAACGCGGTTACGTTCACCGTTAATAGTTATTCCCTTCTTTAGCTGTGCACGACTAACTGTATAACAATACACGTATCAATTAACTATCACTATCCATAGCTCGTTTCTAGTTTAATTATCACCCTCAATGAACGGGGGTCCGGGGGCAGCGCCCCTGGCAGCAGGGTTCTAGGGGCGGCAGCCCCTAGCGGTGTAACAAATCGGATATTTTCATTTTAAATTATTAATGTCTAATATCCGAACCGCTGTCGTTTTTAGTAAATTAATCATTTAAATTAGTATATTACCTAAATATATATATATATATATATATACATATATATATACATATATATATATATATAAATATATATTCCTTTAACTTTGAACTTTGTACATTTTCCACTCTAAACTAAGCTTTAACCTTATTATGTATCCACTCAATAACCTCAGGGGCTGATATGCAATTTATGTTTATTATGACCCATCTAACCCAATAGCCCATATCCGTTAACCCGTATTTGACCCGTAACCACAACCTGATTATTTCTTGAGACGAAATCTTCGTTGTTAACATGGAATGGATTAGTAAGGATCGTTTGTAAATCAATATTAAGCTTAACCGATAATCTAATTAGGAAAACGCGATCAATCTGATACGTATTAACATTAATATCAAACCGTCTAATACCCAATCATTGATATACCAGTTAGGGTTAATATAAACTCAATTAAACGGTATTGTACCTTCCTCTCACCAGCGTAAATACAAACCCTATAATCAATTATATTAATACAGTTGTTTGATGAGTGTTCTTGGTCTTCCCTTGCCGTCAACTGACGAGGTTAACAAACCCTCGTCTGTTCATCGTTTCAGGTAATTGAACACTTCAACAAGATCGTTTTTGCCTATGCTATAAAAGCCCTAACAATAACTAGATTAAAGATTAGCCGATTGATCAATTGTTGATGCTAGGGTTCATAATCAATTGGGTTTTTCTGGGTATTTTATTTAAATTCATTTTATGATTCTTGAACAATCAGGACATGCCAGCCCAGTGGTTGGGGTGTGCGTGCCTGTTTCACTAAACCGGCCAGGGGCGTGGGTTCGAGCCCCCTGGACGTGGTTTTTGGTTGTTTTTATTTTTACAAGTGTTTTGATTATTTTAATGGTTATTAATTAATTTTGAATAATATTAAATATTAATAAACCCTATTTTGTTAAGCTGGCATCTATAAGTTTGCGGCACTTGATAAATAAATCTCGTTATGGACTTTTGGTGTGTGTGTATATATATGTCTTTAAATTTATATATGTATCGTAAATACATATTAATAATACACGTTAATTTATTTAAACCCGACTTCATTATTTGGGATTCTTCACGTTGAACGTCTTTGTGAACTTATATTTACTCTTATATATATATATATATGTATATATATATATATAATTAAACGTATTAAATAGTTTTTTGTTAAAAGATTGAAATAAATTTTATTTACATCTTACTACATATTATATCTAAATAATTACTCATCTTTATTACGATCATTTATTTATTTATATTTTAATACATGTTATATTTACTTACATACACATAATTAATTATTTGTTCGTATTTTATTTATTCGAATAATTATAAGAATAACTCCAGTAATAAATAATTAAATTATTTTAGTTAGTTTGTATATTTATTTATTTATATTTTTATTATTACAACCGTATCTTATATCTTAATTATCTACATTATTTAAGTATTTAATATTATATCATGGGTAATTATTGAGGAATTTATAATTAAAAAAACTATTAAAAACAATGACCGTAGAGATTAATCAATAAATATCTTAATCCCAATCATAACTTAAATCACATCGAAAATCTTAATTCCTTAAATCATGTTATATCTCTAATAGCTAATTTATATTATATTTAACTAGGAATCCTTGTCGGTGTATCCCGAAGTGTTCATCATTCTCACATCATCATTTATAATTCTTTCATCCGATCAGGTGAGTATCTCACTCCCCTTTTTAACTCATTTTTAACCGTTTTGGGGACATATGCGTTCTATTTATTTTACTACTATATATTACTCAACTTTCAACTGTTGTCACTTGTGTTTAACAATTTATACCTTACTTGTTATGTGCTTATATGCTTTATGTGACCCGCACTCGGAGAGGTCCAATATAATCTCAGTCTAGTATGATCATACGACCGTCCTAGTGGCCGGCGTCCGACGCATTGACAATGGTTTCACCGACACCTCATTTTTGGTAACCAATGCCCATTCGCATGGCAGCGGTTTAGCCCTTTCTTTATGGTTTGATTGATTTGTTTATATGCTATGGTTAAATTGCTTATCTCACTTGACACAGTTTGCTATCTTATTATTATTATATAAAATCATGAAAATCTGGTGTTTTACTCACTCAACCTTGTGTTGACAAAACTATTTTATTTTCAAACGCATATGCAGGTTATCGTAGATGTAGTTGAAGTTAGAAGATCGTTTAAGGACTTATGCTAGAAGAAATTCAATGAGACAATTAATTTTATGATTTTGATTTGTGTTTGTTTTTAGATATTGTAATTAATAACTGTTTTATTTGAAAATATTTAATAGATAATGAAACTTATAATGTTGCATGATAGTAACCTTGTGAGCTGTGACAATCAGTTCATGCCGCGGCATTTCCGCCGTAGGTTGGGGTGTGACAGATTGGTATCAGAACCGGAGGTTTAAGATAGGTCGTTAGTGGTGTCTTAGTAACATGCTTAGGAGCCCCATACGTGCTTATTTGTTTACCTTATGTGTTCTATTTGATTGTTTACAGCTTACGTATTTGCCTTGCTAGATTAGGTACTTATTTCACTGTTTAATTAATTGTTTACTTTATTTGTCATGCACACACACAACTCCGAAGCTATGCTTCACTCTCAAAATATTTTCTTACTCCGAGACTATGTCTAATTCTCAAAATATTTTTATAACTTCGAGGCTATGCCTCAAAATTAAAATATTTATATTAAATTTTATTAGATTGTGTTTTATTGTCGGAGATTTCCTTGTGAATTTCCTAGCTTTGTTTTTACTCGTTTTCACTTAAAACTAGGGAGTGTGACAAGATTCCCCGCCATAGTGGAAGTTGTCATGCGACCGACACTTTAAGCATTTAACGTAATCGGCCAAACGGTTACATCCTTTATTGCGTTTTATTGTTTTTAAAATGTCTAGTCGGGTGTAAAACCCATGGGACGCCATGGATACGTCAACTTTACATTTGCACAATTTTTTATATTTGCGATATTTTGTTGGAACATTATCATCCGTGGTGATACATGAGATGTTTCAGCTACTTATGCTTGAGTTCGTTTATTCGTTATTTAGTTTGGTTGGTGAAAGCATCATATAACGCTCATGGGTCGACAAACTCAATTGGTTCATTGATTCGTTAATTAAGTTGGGTAATTCAAATTGCCATGTAACGCACATGGGAGGCCAACTTCCACATTTGTTTGATTTTGGTATGCTAATAAGTTGGGGAAACAAAATGCCATGGAAAGCTCATGGGAAACCTAACCCACCGAAGAACATTCGTTATTTGTTTGCTAATTTGATTTTATTCGAAACGATTTATGATTTGATTTTATTATTATATTATTCTATTATTAAATTATTCAATTACTTACTAAATCACTTTTGAATCAAGATTTATTGATTCGATCTAATCATACACTCAAAACATTTTTATGCTCCTGATCGGATACAAATCATTCATTTATCAAGACTCGGTTATCACGAGCCAACCAAAACAAGTTACACTATATTATTGAAATTGATTTTCACCTATTCATCTTATCACGTTATTATAATATCAATACCTCAAGTGATTTAAATAATATAACACAATTTATTACTAATGATATCATATACATAAACCATTAAACACATTTCAAGCATTCAACCTCAAATTCTAATTTGTTAAAAACATATTAAACTTTGTTAAAACCTTTCGCTCATCAAATCATTCATCGATTATCGATTTAGATTCTAACTTATCCTTAAGTTATAAATAAACATCAGCATAACATATTTAAGTTTCGTTTTACACAATAACTCATATGAGATCTACATAACTATCTGATCTTCTCATTAAATCACATCTTTATTAATCATAGAATGTTTTCTCAACACCGACTACATCAATTATTTATTTTCTATAACTGCCTCATAACCACATGTTTAGTCAAGGAGAAAGTTCATGCGATCTCTAAAATATAAACTCAAATTCCAAAACATAAATACAATCAACTAAATCTTGTCCATTAAACTAATTGTTGGTAATTTTAATTCTTTTACCCCTACTCATTTTCATAGCAACAACAAAAACAATAAACGCAAGCCTAAATATCCACTATATGCTGTCAATCAAGTTAACAATCAATCTCAACAAAATCTTAGCGTCTCAAATAAGCAACTTTACGACAAAATTCACTTGTTACCCTTATATTTCTTTATACCCAATGTAATCACTTGTCATGTACCGCAGGACGTTCCATAACGGTCTATGTCGTTTAATTCTAAAACCCATATTACGACGTTTGCTCAAACTTTATACCGTGCTACCTGTAATCGCTACAACTATGGAAACCCTAATCACCTACGCCATGTGAGAGTTCTCCTTTAATCATATTCATCAAGCTCCAAATTTCCAAACTTATTCTATTAAACCTTACTTTGCAACCTAATCAAAATATTTCAATTCAATCAATTTCAATTATTCAAATTTTACATATCTAATTAATCAAGCTATTCATAACTATGTTTATTAAAGAAGATGTTTTTGTCACGTGTATCTAAACATACTTTACCGTTCTCAACCATACATTATAATAAATCTTTATTCGATTTTTGGATTTAAACGATTTCAATTATAATAATTTATTAATTTTAAGTGATTATGCTCATACCATAAAATCAATATTTTCAAAGACAACTATTTGCAATACTACACTTTATAAAAATGTTTTGAAAATTTCAATAATAAATAAAAATCATTTCATTTTTAGCAATATTTTACACAGTGACTATCTTCAAATCATAACTAAAATGTATTAAGATCCTTGTTTTCTCTAAAAATCATGTCTTTCAAATGTTTTGTAACTCACACGATGGGATGAGTTATGTGGACCATCCGACAACCTAATGGAGGCCTACATAATTATCAAAGTCCTCGCATAGAAATCATAATGTGTGCAATTGTGTGTCATAATATAGAACCGAAAATAGTTGGGATAATGGTACAAATGTAGAGATGATAAGGACATGGTGGATACGCCGCTGGCACATCCTATATATAAGTACCCTTATCGCATTTTCATTTGGAGCGTTGTTTTGACTATACAAATTTCTGCGTTATGAAATTTAAAAGTTATATTTAATCTTTTTTTTCTTCCTCAAAATGTAATGGTGTTATTATAGCATTCTTTAGTTTTGGGATAAAATTCCATAAATTAGGGGAGACTGTAACAACTCGGATATTTTCATTTTAAATTATTAACGTCTAATACCCGAACCGTTGTCGTATTCAGTAAATTAATAATTTAATCTAGTATATTACCTATATATATATTCCTTTAACTTTGAACTTTGTACATTTTCCACTCTAAACTAAGCTTTAACCTTATTATGTATCCACTCAATAACCATAGGGAGTGATCTGCAATTTATGTGTATTATGACCCATCAAACCCAATAGCCCATATCCGTTAACCCGTATTTGACCCGTAACCCCAACCCGATTATATCATGAGCCGAAATCTTCATTGTTAACATGGAATTGATTACTAACGATCGTTTGTAAATCAATATTAAGCTTAACCGACAATCTAATTAGGAAAACGCGATCAATCTAATACATATTAACATTAATATCAAATCGTCTAATACCCAATCATTGATATACCATTAGGGTTAATATAAACTCAATTAAACGGTACATGACCTTCCTCTCACCAACGCAAATACAAACCCTATAATCAATTATGTTAATACAATTGTTTGATGAGTGTTCTTGGTCTTCCCTTGCCGTCAACTGTCGAGGTTAATAAAACCTCGTCTGTTCATCGTTTCAAGTAATTGAACACTTCAACAAGATCGTTTTTGCCTATGCTATAAAAGCCCTAACAATAACTAGATTAAAGAATAGCCGATTGATCAATTGTTGATGCTAGGGTTCATAATCAATTGGGTTTTTCTGGGTATTTTATTTAAATTCATTTTATGATTCTTAAACAATCGGGACATGCCAGCCCAGTGGTTGGGGTGTGCGTGTTTGTTTCACTAAACCGGCCAGGGGCGTGGGTTCGAGCCCCCCCTGGACGTGGTTTTTGGTTGTTTTTATTTTTACAAATGTTTTGATTATTTTAATGGTTATTAATTAATTTTGAATAATATTAGCTATTAATAAACCCTATTTTGTTAAGCCATCATCTATAAGTTTGCGGCACATGATAAATAAATCTCGTTATGGATTTTTGGTGTGTGTGTATATATATGTGTGTCTTTAAATTTATATATGTAAGTATCGTAAATACATATTAATAATAAACGTTAATTTATTTAAACCCGACTTCATTATTTGGGATTCTTCACGTTGAACGTCTTTGTGAACTTATATTTACTCTTATATATATATATATATATATATATATATATATATATAATTAAACGTATTAAATAGTTTTTTATTAAAAGATTCAAATAAATTTTATTTACATCTTACTACATATTATATCTAAATAATTACTCATTTTTATTACGATCATTTATTTATTTATATTTAATACATGTTATATTTACTTACTTACACATAATTAATTATTTTTTCATATTTTATTTATTCGAATATTTATAAGAATAACTCCAGTAATAAATAATTAAATTATTTTATTTAGTTTGTATATTTATTTATTTATTTATATTTTTATTATTACAACCATATCTTACATCTTAATTATCTAAATTATTTAAGTATTTAATATTATATCATGGGTAATTATTGGGGAATTTTTAATTAATAAAACTAGTAAAAACAATGACCGTAGAGATTAATCAATAAATATCTTAATCCCAATCATAACTTAAATCACATCGAAAATCTTAATTCCTTAAATCATGTTATATCTCTTATAGCTAATTTATATTATATTTAACTAGGAATCCTTGTCGGTGTATCCCGAAGGGTTCATCGTTCTCACATCATCATTAATAATTCTTTCATCCGATCAGGTGAGTATATCACTCACCCTTTTAACTCATTTTTAACCGTTTTGGGGACATATGCGTTCGATTTATTTTACTACTATATATTACTCAACTTGCAACTGTTGTCACTTGTGTTTAACAATTTATACCTTACTTGTTATGTGCTTATATGCTTTATGTGAACCACATTCGGAGAGGTCCAACATAATCTCAGTCTAGTATGATCATACGACCGTCGTAGTGGCCGGCATCTGACACATTGACAATGGTTTCACCGACACCTCATTTTTGGTAACCAATGCCCATTCGCATGGCAGCGGTTTAGCCCTTTCTTTATGGTTTGATTGATTTGTTTATATGCTATGTTAAAATTGCTTATCTCACTTGACACAGTTTGCTATCTTACTATTATTATATAAAATCATGAAAATATGATGTTTTACTCACTCAACCTTGTGTTGACAAAACTATTTTATTTTCAAACGCATATGCAGGTCATCATATGATGTAGTTGAAGTTAGAAGATCGTTTAAGGACTTATGCTAAAAGAAATTCAATGAGACAATTGATTTTTGTGATTTTGATTTGTGCTTGTTTTGAGATATTGTAATGAATAATTATTTTGTTTGAAATTATTAAATAGATAATGAAACTTATAATGTTGCATGATAGTAACCTTGTGAGTTGTGACAATGAGTTCATGCACTGGAATTTCCGCCGTAGGCTGGGGTGTGACTTGCGGGGTCCAAGGGGCAGAGCCCCTGGCTGGGGTTAAGCTTCCAGGTCAGCTTGGAAAAATTTTATTTTCATTAACTGTTTTAACACATTTTCCATTAGGATTTCCTGATAATATTATATTGTTAACCTCTCAATCCTTTAAGGTATATTCTATAAATGAAAAAAGTTCAAGGGTTATTTTGTAATTTAAATCATACTTTTCTAATTCTAAGGACTGTTCTGTCATTTATCAAAACTTCTAGTTCGTTACTTGGTTCTTAACGAATTGAGTTCATAACGAATGACCCATTCGTTACTTTATAACGAATTGACTAGTATAACGAACTGGCCATTGTAACGAAATGAACCTTATAACGAACTGGTCCTTATAACGAACTGGACCTTTGACGAATGACCCCTATGACGAACTGGTCCTCTTCGTAACGAATTGAACCTTCTAATTCGTTATCTTCTTTTAACGAATGACTATAACGAACTGGGGCTAATTCGTTATCTTTTCCTTAACGAATCTAGACACGAACTAAGGCTAGTTCGTTAAGCTTCTTGTAACGAAACATCTGACGAATTTCTTTTAATTCGTTAACTCCCCGTTGACGAATTACCTCTAATTCGTTAACTTCCCGTTAACGAATTAGGGTTAGGTCAAAGAATGTCAGAAACATTCTCTGACATCCCCTTCCTCGTACCCACCGCCTTTCCGGCGCCGTCGTCGCCGGAAAACCGTGGGTTCGCCGGAAAAACGTATTTTTGCACCATTTTCACCGTTTTTCGTCCTGTTCGATCCAGATCTGAGCTAGGGTGACCCCTAAGCTCATCTTAGGTTCGGTTTATACCCGATTCCACCTGGATCTCGTGACTTTAACGGTTTAAAGGTGTCGGCTCGTCGTTTCACAACTAGATCTAACGGGTTTGAGCTCATACAATATAATACTATCATTACCTTGGATCGGGATCGGTTTTCCTTGGTGATTTCGGCTAGAGAGATAGAGCAAGATGAGAGAGAGCTAAGTGTGTGTTTTGGTGGTGTATGGAATATGTGTAAATGAATGAAAAATGGGTAATTAAGGTTTATATAATTATGGATCATGGGCTTAAGCCCATGGTCCTTTCCTTCTTTCCTTCATGACCCAAGTCCATAACCCATATCCATTTTACCCAACACTAGCCCGACTCATAATAACTCAAATTCTCATTTTATTAACCGAAACTAGAAAACGGGATGTTACATAAATGGTAAACATTAATGGAAGACATACGACTCAAAATAATAACAACAAGAATTACAAAAAGAATTATACTGCAATTAGGTTAATTTAAAGTTGTAATAGCCAAGTTATGTGTATTAAAAAGATTATGTTCAATTAAATTTTAACTATATCTAATATATATAACAAAACATATCTAATAATTAATAATAAAAAACATTAAAATGCATTCAACATTTACAGTCTGGTCTGGTTTCATATGGCCGGTTTTCAGTATAAACCGTGAACCAGTCGTTCACTACATTTTGAAATTTTTGAAACCGACCAACTAACCGAAAGTAAAAAAAGAAATAGAACAAAGAAGCCAAACCAATGACTGGTTTAAACGATTTCAAGGTTTTAGCCGAACCATAATCACTCATATTTGTTATGTGATTAACAGTGTCTGTGTTTAAACACCCGCTGCATCGCGCGGGCACCCGTTTAGTGAAATATAAAGCATTAACGGCCGTATCCCATCTAAAAATCATAAACGATGATATAGTAGAATCCATAAGGTTTACTTAGAGACCTTGGGTAAGAATAAGTAAATATAAATATATATATATTTAAAGAAATTGAAAAATATTTCATTATTATTGTTCTAGTTATCTTTTTAAGAAGAAGTTCTCTCTTGATTATCTCCCTATATATATAAACGAAACATTTAAAAGCTCTCTGGTTGCTACCTACATTCTCTCAAGCCACCAGATTGCATTATTTATAAATGGAGGCTTCTCATACATTTGACCTGAATTCATGGGTATGGGTCTCACCAAACTCATATATTCCTTAAATGGGTTATAACATCTCATTAATAAAAAATTAATATCACCAAATATTTGTATAAAAATCCTATAAAATAGGGATATACTAAAAATTAATATCTTACTTCTTTAATATATATATATATATATATATATATATATTTTATGATAAAACAATTTTATAGTAAAAGAAATAAGCGGGTCATGGGTCTCACCAAACCCAAATAGCTTTAAAACCGGGTTATAACATCTCATTTATTTGTTAAGCTCTTTCATCATCAAATACTAAGTATATTATTAACATCAATACAATAAATAAAATTAAAATCCAAAATATATATAAATATTATAAACGGATAATGTAAAACCCCCATAATGAACGAAACCTTTAAAAGCTCTCTGGTTGCTTCGTACATTCTCTCAATCCACTGATTGCTTTATTTATAAATGAAGGTTTCTCATGCATTTGACCCACATTTATGGGTAGGGGTCTCACCAAAACCAGATAGCCCCCTTAAATGGGTTATAACATCTCATTAAATTAGAAGATAATCTCACCAAATATCTCATATGAAAATCCTATAAATAGAGATATACTGTAACATCCCGAAATTTCTAAAAGTAATATTAATTATATTAATTATTATTGATGGGAAAGTCTACTCGGGTTAGTGGAGAAATAATAAAATAAAGTAGGAGTTGTTATGAGTCAGGCTTGTGTTGGGTTAAATATGGGTAATGGACTTGGATTAGAAAGGAAGGAAGATAGACCGTGGGCTTAAGCCCATGACCCATAATATAAATACTTTAATTATGCCTTAATCCATTCATTTACCACCCATTCCATACACCACCCAAAACACACACTTAGGTCTCTCTCATCCTACTTTATCACTCTAGCTGATATAGAAGAAGAGCCGATCCTGACCCGAGGTAATGATAGTATGATATTGTATAGATCCAAACTCATTAGATCTAGTCGCGAAACAACGAGCCGACACCTTAAACCATTAAAGTAACGAGATCCGGATGGAATTGGGTATAAACCGATCGAAATATGAGCTTAGGGATCACCCTAGTTCAGATACGGATCGAACGGGACGAAAAACGGTGGTGGAACAAGCGAGATCTCGCTTTTCCGGCGAGATACCGTTTTTCCGGCAAATGCGGCGCCGGAAAGGCGGCACCCGGAGGTTGAGTCACATCAGGGAATGTTCTTATGTGACATCTGACGAAATGTCAGAACCCTAACCCTAATTCGTTACGGGAATCTAACGAACTAACCCTAGTTCGTTATGCCAATTCACCATGAAAAGATGACGAAGTAACTCCAATTCGTTATGACCATTCGCTAAAAGGAATTAACGAATTAGAAGTAGTTCGTTAACGGAGGTATAACGAATGAACTCTCATTCGTTAGAAGGTTTAATTCGTTACAGAGGGGTAATTCGTTAACCAGACCAATTCGTTAAGGTCCAATTCATTATGAGGATCGATTCGTATAAGGTCCAATTCGTTATAGTGGCAAATTCGTTACAAGGACCAGTTCGCTATAATAGTCAGTTCGTTATAAAGAACGAGTTCATTCGTTAAGAACCCCATTCGTTAAGGACTGGATAACGAACTAGAAGTTTGGCAGAATTACAGAATGGTCCATGGACTTAGAAAGGAGTGATATAATTACATAATAGCCCTTGGACTTTGATAATTTGTGAAAGATACCTTTAAAGGTTAACCAGTAACGATTAACTAACCGGTAAAGGTTCAATGAAGTAAAACCGGCTTAGACACTTAAGATTTATTAAGTAAACAATGAGAATGACTAGAGCGGTATTTAATATTTCATTTAATAAAAAGTTAGTCGCGCACAACTCAAGAAAGGAGTAACCATTAACGGTGATCGTAACCGAGATCATGTGAGTTTCTAGCCCCATTCCTTGTTATATTTTCGGGGCTGTGTGCATATTCGATGTAATTAGATAATACACTTACCTTAAGTGGTAAGTGTATGCGATATATGATATATGTGATAGATATGAATGATTCTTTGTCAGTACGTGAACGATCTTCGGATATTGCACGTAACGACAAGGAGTATGATTGTTAAATGAATGATCTGAAGAACTCCTAGAGTGTTCTTATGCTATGATGTAATTGTTGTATACGCAAAGTAAGTGTATGCCTTGTGTGATTCATGTATGATGACTTCCTGACGGTGCGTGAACGATCTTCGGATATTGCCTGTACCGCCAGGTGGTAGTTTAAAGATATGATTGCTATACATGATGTATGAATGATGTATGTATGCTATACTATGTATGAATGATTAATAGTGCGTGAATGATCTTCGGATATTACACGTATCATAAATAAAGTATGTAAAGAAAGGTATGGTACGGTTGCACAGAATGAAGGAACCAGACCCTAATAATATCTGTGAGGATAGGGACCAGACCCTAATAATATCTGTGAGGATAGGGACCAGACCCTAATAATATCTGTAAGGATAGGGACCAGACCCTAATAATATCTCTGAGGATAGGGACCAGACCCTTATAATAACTATGAGGATAGGGACCAGACGCTAATAATATCTCTGAGGATAGAGACCAGACCCTTATAATGTCTGTGAGGTTATAGGGCGGAGGGCTCTTTAAGTAGTATGGATAGTGAATCATGTGAATTAATTGTACGTATGTATGATAGTAGGGTAACTGGTTAGGTATGAATATGTATCTTCGAAAATGTATGTTTGTATGATATGTGTATGTATTGTATGTCGCCTGATTAACTAGAACTCACTTAGCATAGCTAACTTTTAGTATGCACGCAGGTATATATATATATATATGTATAAAGAGCTAGCACGAGGATGGCACATTGCATGGATTGAACGGCTGGATCTGAAGATGGAAAAAATGATGTTTTAAATATGATGTTTTATGTTATGGTTCTAAAGAAAAGGTTAAACGTTTTGTAACGAATAATTGAAGTTAACGTTTCCGCGAAAGTTTTAATGAACTCTGATATGTAGAATTGTGTTTATGAGTAAATCCGACGTTAAATTTGGGCTATAGGGTTCGGGGCCTTACAAGTTGGTATCAAAGCAAAGTTCGAGAGATTTAAGCATTCTACATGCTTAGACTCGAACAGAGAATGAGATTTAAGTAAGAAAAGAAAGAAGATGCCAGTTCGAGATAGCCATGTGTCACTCAAGCTAGCTCAGTAAAGGTAAAATGTAAGGTTAAATCATGTACATTGATGTTAGCTTATATGTGAAGGATATGGATAACATTAATTGATTGTTTGTTTGATTAACTGTTTAAAATTAGAATCTAGCACAAGTGAAATCATAAAGGGAAGTATGTAGAACTTGAGGAGTAATGCAAATAGTTAATTACACATGGCCACTGTCATTAACTACTTACCTTACGAATCACGTGCTAAATAATTCCTAGAGTGATAACGTTTGTGTTTCCTTATAAAATACGAATGGCTGGAGCAAGAAGGTTTGTTGGTAAGGGAGGTCACACTGGACGCCCTGGTAGGCCACGTGTTGACCGGGAAATTCTGAAAAATCGATTACTAAAATGAGAGAGGAAGGAGGCACAACCGTACGAGATCAGAATGACAACGAAAGGTATCAATTGGATCCTTCGGTTCAAGCCGCCATTGCTCAGGCTGCAGCTGCTGTAGTGAAGAATCTGTATCCTAGTAAGTCCGGAGAGAATGAAACCAAGTGGACTGAAGACGTCGTGAAGTATGCAAGGGAGAAGGCGGGTAGAATTGTGGACTAGAAAATATGCAAGGTATGCGGGAAGATACACCAGGGAGAATGCAGGATTGGGTCTGACAAGTGCTATCGGTGTGGAAGATGTGGGCATTTCTCTCAAGAATGCCCGATCGCCCGAAATGCTTCAATTGTGGTGAAACAGATCTCATAGCTATGGATTGCGGAGAAGCCGGCACAGTGGGAGAAAAGAAGGAGAAGAAATGGGTTGCTCTTGCTAAACGACCCGGTGCCCAGTTGTGGAACCCTAGGGATAAGAGACAGAAGGCGTGGGAAAAGAAGTCATGCAAGACATGTGGAAAGATGCACGGTGGCGAGTGCAAGTGGGGCGTTGGTACTAATGTTTGTTACAAATGTGGGAAGGCGCATGGAGGAGAGTGCAGAATGGGTTTGGGTGCCTGTTTCAGGTGTGGAAAAGTAGGACATTCCTCCTGGGAGTGCAAGGATCACCATAGGTGTCAAAACTGTGGGGGGACGTGGACACCTAGCAAGGGACTGCAAAAAACCAAAGGAAAGACGTGAAGCAGAGAAGAATGCTTGTGGTTAACAGTTTCTTCCGCTTGCTTAGAAAAGAACATTCAAGAAGGCTAGCTACTAGCCATAAGTTTAGTTTATGTTTGACTTATTTATGACTCAATGTGTGTTTTTTTATATTGAAATTTAGACCGGTGTTTATTAATTATGATATGACTTGTCTTGAATGCATGTTGGTTGTGATAAATAGTTGTGTTGTGTTAAAGCGTCATTTTAGGCGTTAGCGTTAATATATATATATATATATATATATATATATATATATATATATATATATATATATATATATATATATATATATATATATATATATGGAAAGACGAGACGAGACTTGGTACAAATGTAACATCCCAAAATTTCAATAAATGATATTTTATATATTATTTCTTATGATAAACAAGTTTACATGAGTTAGTAAATAAAATAATAATAAAGAGGGTAAGAGAAGTAGGCTAATTGATGGATTAATCATGGGCTAAAAAGGAAAGATGGGCCTTAGGTCCATGGGCTTAAGGGAGTATAAATACCCCCTCAAACCCTAATCCTTTCCATTTCCATCCATTCTACACCTTAAAACACACACACCTTACCTATTTACGGCCGCAAGAGAGAAAACAAGATCCAAGGCCAAAACCAAGCCGATTATCGATAGATAGTGATTACTCAAGCTAGATACAAGATCATTGTTGAACATCAAGCTAAACCGTAACCTAAGAACACATAAAGGTATGTTCTTGATCTTAAAGTTTATGTTTTTATGAACGGTTTGCCATGAAACTTAAACATAGAGTAGATCGGGTCTAGATAAACCATAAAGTTGCAAACTTGACAATTATAACGGATTTACTGGACTCATGGTTAATACGGTTCGTAAAAGGGAACCCTAGATTTAGTTAGGACGTTTTAAACCTATAAAGGTTTATGCTTTATACTTAAAACAGATTAGATCTTGTTGAAGGAATGCTAACGGGTGTAAAACAGTTAAGGAAAATGGGAAAATGAGTGGTTAAAAGTGTGATTATGGATCGTTAACCGTTAAATGAACCTAGAATGAAGTTATAGGTAGAAAACAGGAGCTGAGAGCATCAGACATGGGTTCTCGGTGACCTGGAACTACCTTGGGTTCTCGGTCAACACAAGAATCCGGTCTAAATGGGTTCTTGGTCAACGAGGGTTCTCGGTCAATTAGAGTTCTCGGCCACTGAGTTCTCGGACATTGTGTTCTTGGTCAAACCAAGTGTTCTCGTTCAACACATGGGTTCTCTGCTATTTGGGAAATGTTGTGGTCACTGGGCCTGGCCCAACTAGGCCCAAAAGCTAAAGCGATCAGTAGCCTGATCTAACTAGATGGCCCATATGTATTAATTAGACAAACAAGCCCAACTTAGAAACATATTGGTTTACTAAAATACCAACTTAATCAAGTAAAAGGTTAATTAACAAAAAATATATTTAACAGTTAGCCGTGCTCAATTAAGGAAGGGAATAACGATTAACGACGAGCGCAACAGGATCCAGGTGAGTTTCTAGCTCCATTGTTATGTTTTCGGGGCTGTTTGCATACTCGATGTATTTGTTAATACACTTATCCTAAGCGATGAGTGTATGCCTTATGTGATGATGTGAAATGTATGAATGATTGCTTGTCGGTACGTGAACGATCTTCGGATATTGCACGTACTGTCAGGTTGTAATGCTATGTGTAATGTAAGTATGATATGTATGCTTATATGTATGAATGTTATAAAGTTAATAAAAGAAGGTTAATGCATGGTTGTATGGTAACGAAGAGGGAACTGGACCCTAATAATATTCGAGGAAAGGTATGGTTGTATGGTAACGAAGAGGGAATCGAACCCTACTAATATCCGAGAACTAGGGAACCGAACCCTACTAATATTCAAGGTAAGAGGGAACCGGGACCTAATAATACTCGAGGAAGGAGGGAACCGGACCCTAATGATACCCGAGGAAAGAGGGAACCGGGCCCTAATAATACTCGAGGAAGTAGGGCGTAATGCTCTTTATAACGTAAGATATGAATGTAAGTAAGTATGAATATAAGTAAGTACGAATGAAAGAATGATAGTATGAATGAAAGTATGAAGTATGAATGTATTGTATTGATGGATGTTTAACTAGAACTCACTCAGCATAGCTGACTTTTAGTGTGCATGCAGGTGAGTAGGATGAGGCAGCTCGCTTGAGGGGAACACGTGGCATTGAATAAGAGGCCGGCATCGGAAGACCCAAAGATGTTTATTAGTTTATGCTTTATAGACAGTAGGTTTATTAAGACAAGTTATGGATTAATATGTATGTTTTATTGAAAGTTTTTATATTTCGCATATGTTTTTATTAACTCTGATTATTAGAACTATGTTAATGAGTAAATCCAACGTCCAAATGTGAGGCACCGGTAACGGGGCCTTACAAGTTGGTATCAGAGTAAAGTTCGAGAGAATTAAGCATCTTACATGCTTAGACTCGAACAGAGAATGTGATTTAAGTAAGAAAAGGAAGATGATGCCAGTTCAAGAATGCCATGTGTCGCTCAAGCAAGCTCAGTAAAGGTAAGAGGTATGAATAAATGATGTATGTTAAATGATAAAGAAAGGATATGTGAACGATAGGGAGAGGATTAATTGAATGTTATGATTGACTAACTGTTTAAAGTAGAATCAACATAAATAGACTCGTAAAGGGAAGTGTATAGGACACAGAAAGTAACGTGATCAGCTAACCACAGATGGCCACTGTTATTACCTGTTAGCCTTACTATCCTTGTATTAAACAGTTCTTGGAGTGATGATGTTTGTGTTTTCCCCTTTAGAATACGATGGCTGGAACAGGAGGAAATGTGGAAGCGGGAGGTTGCATTGGACGACGTGGCAGGCCTCGTTGTGTCCAGCAACCTTCGGGTGAGACCACTTCCAACACCAGAGATGAAGGGAGCGCGGCTTGAAGAGACCCGAACAACAACGAAGGGGTTCAACTGGATCCCGCAATTCAAGCAACTATTGTTCAAGCTGTAGCCAGTGCTGTAAAGAATATTACTCCTGGAGGGTCCGCTGGAAGCCGTGAAAGAACTGCTGGAGGGGCAGGAGGTGAGGGTAGGAGAGATGAGGAAAAAGAGAGGGAGGTCTTGAGTGGGGATAAGTCTGTGAAAGTCGATGGCAGGAAAAGAGGCCGAGGTGGGTGCAACTATAAGTCCTTCAAAGGATACGACCCGCCGAAGCTGACTGGTCTGGGAGACGCAATCGCTACTCTCCAATGGTTAACCGCTATCGATAAAATTATCCGAATCAGCGAGTGTCACCCTGACCAAGTTGTCGGTTACGCCACCCAATCATTTGGTGACGAGGCGATGTACTGGTGGGAATCGATTGAGAATAGTAAGAGTCAAGAAGAAATCAAGGCTATGAAGTGGGAGGATCTGACAGAACTGGTTATGAAGAAATTCTATGCTGACGCTGAGGTTGAGAAGGTGGAGATGAAGTTCCTGAACTTGAAAGCTGGAACGATGACACATCGTGAGTACACCACCGAGTTCAATCGAATGTCTAGGTTGGTACCCGATATGGTCAACACTGAAGCTAAGAGAATTAAGTGCTATGTGAGGGGATTACCATAGAATGTCCGCACGCTATTCAGGACGAGTAAACCTGCTACCTTTGACTCTGCTGTCGAGCTTGCAGAGATGGTTTATGCAGACATGGCTGCGGATGATGTTGTGGTTGAAGAAGAAAAGAAAGATAAAAAGTGGGTCAATCATGTCAAACGACCCGGTACTCAGTTGTGGAACTCAAAAGATAAGAAATAGTGGGTATGGGAGAACAGGTCATGCAAGACTTGTGGCAAAGCACACAGTGGTGAGTGCAGGTGGGGTAAGGGTTCTGACGTTTGTTATAAGTGTGGAAAGATGCATGCGGGGGAGTGCAGAGTTGGATCGAATGTTTGCTATAAATGGTGAAAGGCCGGTCATTATGCTCATGAGTGCAGCGCTAAGCCCGCATGTTACAAGTGCGGTAAGACATGTCATTTTGCTAAGGAATGCACCGATGGTGGAGCTGGAGGAAGTGGAAGGAAGGATGCTGAACCATCAAGGCCAAAGACCAGAGCCTATATGCTGACCGAAGAACAAGTCAAGCAGATTCCCGATGTCGTCACAGGTACGTTTCTAGTAAACGGTATTTCCGCTTCAGTATTATTTGATTCAGGTGTGAACAAAAGTTTCGTAGCCACTCCCTTTAGTAAATTAGCTAAAATGAAATGTTGCCGAGTGTCTGAAACTTTTGTAGTAGAAACCGCTAGTGACACTTCGGTTAAAATAATGAAAATGGCTAAGTACTGTAAGATAGAGCTAGAGGGACATGAGTTCCCTATTACCTTGTACGTAATGACCTTAGGAGGGTTCGATGTGGTTTTGGGAATGGAATGGTTGTCTGAGCACGAAGCTCAGATAGCGTGTAAGAGTAGGATGATAAGGTTAAAGTCCTTGGTTGGTAGTGCGGTGACGGTTTATGGTGATAATGAATATTCTGAGCTTAATGTCATTTCGATGATAAATGCCAAGGGTTTGTTAAGGAAACGGTGCGGTTCCTACCTGGCGTATGTTGTCAACGCTACGGCCGTTACGAAAGAATTGAAAGATGTTCCTGTCGTGCGCGATTACCCATAAGCATTCCCTGAGGATCTTCCGGGGTTGCCACCGGAGCGAGAGATAGAGTTCCAGATAGATTTAATACCAGGAGCCCAACCCGTCGCAAAAGAGCCTTACCATCTAGCGCCGTCCGAGATGAAAGAATTGATGTCCCAACTGCAGGAACTCCTCGACAAGGGTTTTATTAGACCGAGTGTTTCCCCGTGGGGCGCACCACTGTTATTCGTGAAGAAGAAAGATGGAAGCATGAGAATGTGCATATATTATCGAGAGTTGAATAAAATTACGGTAAAGAATAGATATCCTTTGCCAAGGATCGATGATCTATTTGACCAACAGCAAGGTTCAAGTTGGTTCTCGCGAACAGATCTCAGATCAGGCTATCATCAGCTTAAAGTGAAGGAAGTGGACATCCCTAAGACAGCGTTCCGGACGCGGTATGGACATTACGAGTTCTTTGTAATGTCATTCGGTCTAACGAATTCTCCGGCAACATTTATGGACATGATGAATAGGGTGTGTCGGCCTATGTTGGATAAATCGGTAATCTTCTTTACTGTGACATACTGATTTATTCAAAGAACGAGACTGATCATGATGAACATTTGAGAGAGGTATTGGAGACTCTGAATGAAGAGAAATTGTATGCTATGTTTTCGAAATCCGCATTCTAGTTAAGAGAAGTGCAATTCTTAGGTCACGTGATAAATCCTGAAGGGATTACCGTGGACCCAGCTAAGATTGAAGCTATAACGAACTGGAAGACTCCACAGAATCCGACTGATATACGAAGCTTCCTAGGGTTAGCTGGCTACTATAGGAGATTCATCGAAGGTTTCGCCAAGATAGACGCACCGTTGACCGGTATGACCCGAAAGTCGATAGTATTCAGTTGGGTAAAGTTTCAAGAAGAAGCTTTTGAGGAATTAAAGAAGAGACTCACGCAAGCCCTAATCCTTGCTTTAACCGATGGTGACTAGGATTTGGTCGTTTGTACCGATGCTTCGTATCGTGGGCTGGGTTGCGTGTTGATGCAACGAGGAAAAGTAATAGCTTACGCGTCTAGACAGTTGAATGTCCATGAGAGTACTTATCCGACGCATGATTTAGAGCTAGCAGCCGTAGTGAATGCTCCCAAAATATGGAGGCATTATCTGTATGGTACAAAGTGTACCATTTACATAGATCATAAGAGTTTAAAGTATTTTTTTGAGCAGAAGGAATTAAACATGAGACAGAGGAGATGGTTGGAGTTGATTAAAGATTATGACTGCGACATTAAATACTATCCTGGTAAAGCAAATGTGGTCGCCGACGCGCTAAGTCGTAAGAATGAGGAAGTCATTGCAGCAGTAAAGTCATACCAGCTGATTATGAATTCAAGCATTTTTGAAGAAATCATCAAAGTACAGTCAGAGGTGTTAGTGGATGAAGGGTTAGTGAAGAAAGACAGAATTTACGGCCAACAAGATGAGTTGATGGAAAGCACTCATGGTGTTAAGACTAGATTTGACTGTATATGGATTCCACGTCATGGATATCTTAGAGGTCGAATCTTAGATGAAGCCCATAAGTCAAGTTACTCAATTCATCCTGGAGCTACAAAGATGTACCAAGATTTGAAAAGTGATTACTGGTGGCCAGGAATGAAAAATGACGTAGTGAATTATGTTAGTAAGTGCTTAACTTGTCTGCAAGTCAAAGTAGAGCATCAGAAGCCTTATGGAAAAATGCAACCGCTTGAAATACCTGAATGGAAAAGGGAACACATCACCATGGATTTCATAACTAAGCTACATCGTACAGCTAACCATCATGATACCATCTAGGTGATTGTGGTCTGTTTGACCAAAAGTGCTCACTTTCTGCCTATACGAGAGGCTATCTCATCAGAAACGTTAGCAAGTTTGTTAATCAAAGAGGTTGTGTCCAAGCATGGAGTACTGTTATCGATCGTGTCTGATAGAGACACACGATTTACTTCTAGGTTTTGGAAGAAGTTCCATGAAGCTATGGGAACGAGATTAAACATCAGTACGGCGTATTATTCTCAAACAGATGGACAATCTGAAAGGACGATCCAAACCCTCGAGGATATGCTACGTGCTTGTGTTTTAGACTTTGGTGGAAGTTGGGATGATCATCTGCCTCTGGCAGAGTTCTCCTATAACAATAGTTACCATTCGAGTATTGGTATGCCACCGTTTGAAATGCTTTACGGTAGACGATGTAGAACCCCGGTTTGTTGGGGAGATATTGGTCAAAAGGAAATGGGAAGCCTTGAGGTCGTTCAAGAAACATCTTCAAAGTTCGATCAAATTAAAGCAAGAATGAAAGCTGCTCAAGACAGACAGAACTCGTATGCTGATAAGCGGCGACGACCAATCGAGTTTAAAGTTGGTGACAATGTGATGCCCAAGGTCTCGCCTTGGAAGGGAATCATTCGATTCAGGAAAAGAGAAAAGTTGAGTCCAAGGTACATTGGACCATTTAAGATTTTAGATCGGGTGGGTGAAGTAGCCTATAAGCTGGATTTACCCGATGAGCAAGAAGGAATTCATTCAACCTTCCATGTTTCTCATCTAAGAAAATGTCTAGCGTATGACACGTCTCACATGCCATTGATGGATATTGAGGTTGATGAACAGTTGAACTACTTTGAGCAACCGATAAAGATAGTTGACCGCAAGGAGAAGCAACTTCGTCATAAAATTATACCCTTAGTGAAAGTGATATGGAAGCACCGAAAGGGATCGGATGCCACTTGGGAAGTCAAGGAAGAGATGCGCAAGTTTTACCCTGCTTTGTTTAGATGATAGTTAGGTTTCGGGGACGAAACTTCTTTAAGGAGGGAAGATTTGTAACATCCCAAAATTTCAATAAATAATATTTTATATATTATTTCTTACGATAAACAAGTTTACTTGAGTTAGTAAATAAAATAATAATAAAGAGGGTAAGAGAAGTAGGCTAATTGATGAATTAATCATGGACTAAAAAGGAAAGATGGGCCTTAGGTCCATGGGCTTAAGGGAGTATAAATACCCGCTTAAACCCTGATCCTTTCCATTTCCATCCATTCTACACCTTAAAACACACACACACACCTTACCTATTTACGTCCACAAGAGAGAAAACAAGATCCAAGGCCAAAACCAAGCCGATTATCGATAGATAGTGATTACTCAAGCTAGATACAAGATCATTATTAAACATCAAGCTAAACCGTAACCAAAGAACACATAAAGGTATGTTCTTGATCTTAAAGTTTATGTTTTTATGAACGGTTTGCCATGAAACTTAAACATAGAGTATATCGGGTCTAGATAAACCATAAAGTTGCAAACTTGATGATTAAAACGGATTTAATGGACTCATGGTTGATACGGTTTGTAAAAGGGAACCCTAGATCTAGTTAAGACGTTTTAAACCTATAAAGGTTTATGCTTTATACTTAAAACATATTAGATCTTGTTGAAGGAATGCTAACGGGTGTAAAACAGTTAAGGAAAATGGGAAATAAGTGGTTAAAAGTGTGATTATGGATCGTTAACCATTAAATGAACCTAGAATGAAGTTATGGATAGAAAACATGAGCTGAGAGCATCAGACATGGGTTCTCGGTGACCTGGACCTACCTTGGGTTCTCGGTCAACACGAGAATCCGGTCAAAATGGGTTCTTGGTTAGCGAGGGTTCTCGGTCAATTAGAGTTCTCGGCCACTGAGTTCTCGGCCATTGTGTTCTCGGTCAAACCAAGTGTTCTCGGTCAACACATGGGATCTCTGCTGAGGGTTCTCGACCATTTGGGAAATGTTGTGGTCTGTGGGCCTGGCCCAACTAGGCCCAAAAGCTAAAGCGATCAGTAGCCTGATTTAACTAGATGGCCCATATGTATTAATTAGATAAACAAGCCCAACTTAGAAACATGTTGGTTCACTAAAATAACAACTTAATCAAGTAAAAGGTTAATTAACAAAAAATATATTTAACAGTTAGTCGTGCTCAATTAAGGAAGGGAATAACGATTAACGGCGAGCGCAACAGGATCTAGGTGAGTTTCTAGCCCCATTGTTATGTTTTCGGGGCTGTGTGAATATTCGATGTGTTTGTTAATAAACTTATCCTAAGTGACAAGTGTATGCCTTATGTGATGATGTGAAATCTATGAATGATTGCTTGTCGGTACGTGAACGATCTTCGGATATTGCACGTACTGTCATGTTGTAATGCAATGTATAATGTATGTATGATATGTATGCATATATGTATGAATGTTATAAAGTTAATAAAAGAAGGTTAATGCATGGTTGTATGGTAACGAAGAGGGAACCGAACCCTAATAATATTCGAGGAAAGGTATGGTTGTATTGTAACGAAGAGGGAATCGAACCCTACTAATATTCGAGAACTAGGGAACCGAAACTTACTAATATTCGAGGTAAGAGGGAACCGGGCCATAATAATAATCGAGGAAGGAGGGAACCGGGCCCTAACAATACCCGAGGAAAGAGGGAACCAGGCCTTAATAATACTCGAGGAAGTAGGGCGTAATGCTCTTTATAACGTAAGATATGAATGTAAGTAATTATGAATGTAAGTAAGTATGAATGAAAGAATGATAGTATGAATGAAAGTATGAAGTATGAATGTATTGTATTGATGTATGTTTAACTAGAACACACTCAGCGTAGCTGACTTTTAGTATGCACGCATGTGAGTAGGATGAGGCAACTCGCTTGTTGGGAACACGTGGCATTGAATAAGAGGCCGACATCGAAAGTCCCAAAGACGTCTATTAGTTTATGCTTTAAAGACAGTAGGTTTATTAAGACAAGTTATGGATTAATATGTATGTTTTATTGAAAGTTTTTTTATTCCCCGTATGTTTTTATTAACTCTGATTATTAGAACTATGTTAATGAGTAATACCAACGTCCAAATGTGAGGCACCGGTAACGCGGCCTTACAATAAACATCGAGGGTTTCACAGACAAGCTACCTTAATAGCTAAAACACATGAATACGACTCGATGACTGCAAGCCAGGAGTAAGAAGGATAACCAGAAAGCAAAGGTGATTCAATAAAGTGTGCGAATATAAGAAGTGTTCCTTTTACAAGGAATTAGTTAGGTTTCGAGGACGATACCTCTTTAAGGGGGGAAGACTTGTAACATCCCAAATTTTCTAAAAGTAGTATTAATTATTATTGATGGGAAAGTTTACTCGGGTTAGTGGAGAAATAATAAAATAAAGTAGGAGTTGTTATGAGTCGGGCTTGTGTTGGGTTAAATATGGGTAATGGACTTGGATTAGAAAGGAAGGAAGATAGACCATGGGCTTAAGACCATGACCCATAATATAAATACTTTAATTATGTCTTAATCCATTCATTTACCACCCATTCCATACACCACCCAAAACACACACTTAGCTCTCTTTAATCCTACTTTCTCTCTCAAGCCGATATAGAAGAAGAGCCGATCCCAACCCGAGGTAATGATAGTATGATATTGTAGAGATCCTAACCCGTTAGATCTAGTCGCGAAACAACGAGCCGACACCTTAAACCGTTAACGTCACGAGATCCGAATGATCTCGGGTATAAACCGATCGAAAGAGGAGCTTAGGGATCACCCTAGTTCATATCTGGATCGAACGTAAAGAAAACCGGTGGTGAAACAAGTGAGATCTTGCTTTTCCGGCGAGATCCCGTTTTTCCGGCAAATGGGGCGCCGGAAAGGCGGCACCGGAGGTTGAGTCACATCAGGGAATGTTTTGATGTTACATCTGACAAAATGTTAGAACCCTAACCCTCATTCGTTACGGGAATCTAACGAACTAACCCTAGTTCGTTATGCCAATTCACCAGGAAAAGATGATGAAGTAACTCCAATTCGTTATGACCATTCGCTAAAAGGAATTAACGAATTAGTAGCAGTTCGTTAAGTAGTTCGTTAACGGAGGTATAACGAATGAACCCTCATTCGTTAGAAGGTTCAATTCGTTACAAAGGGGTCATTCGTCAACCAGATCAATTCGTTATGAGGACCGATTCGTATAAGGTCCAATTCGTTATTGTGGCAAATTCGTTACAAGGACAAGTTCGTTATAATAGTCAGTTCGTTATAACGAATGAGTTCATTCATTAAAAACCCCATTCGTTAAGGACTGGATAACGAACTAGAAGTTTGGCAGAATTATAGAATGGTCTCTGGACTTAGAAAGGAATGATATAATTACATAATAGCCCTTGGACTTTGATAATTTGTGAAAGATACCTTTAAAGGTTAACGAGTAACGATTAACTAACCGGTAAAGGCTCAATGAAGTAAAACCGGCTTAGACACTTTAGATTTATTAAGTAAACAATGAGAATGACTAGAGCGGTATTTAATATTTCATTTAATAAACAGGCTCAAGAAAGGAGTAACCATTAACGGTGATCGTAACCGAGATCAGGTGAGTTTCTAGCCCCATTCCTTGTTATGTTTTTGGGGTTGTGTGCATACTCGATGTGATTATCTAATACACTTACCTTAAGTGGTAAGTGTATGCTATATATGATATATGTGATAGATATGAATGATTGCTTGTCGGTACGTGAACGATATTCGGATATTGCACGTAACGACAAGGATTATGAGTGTTAAATGAATGATGTGAAGAATGCCTAGAGTGTTCTTATGCTATGATGTAATTGTTATACACACAAAGTAAGTGTATGCCTTGTGTGATTCATGTATGATGACTTCCTGATGGTGCGTGAACGATCTTCGGATATTGCATGTACCGCCAGGTGGTAGTTTAAAGACATGATTGCTATATATGATGTATGAATGATTTATGTATGCTATACTATGTATGAATGATTAATAGTGTGTGAATGATCTTTGGATATTGCACGTATTGTTAAAGAAAGTATGTAAAGAAATGTATGGTACAGTTGCACGGAATAAAGGGACCAGACCCTAATAACATCTGTGAGGATAGGGACCAGAGCCTAATAATATATGTGAGGATAGGGACCAGACCCTAATATTATCTGTGAGGATAGGGATCAGACCCAAATAATATCTATGAGGATAAAAACCAAACCTTAATAATAACTATGAGGATAGGGACCAGACCCTAATAATATCAGTGAGGATAAGGACCAGACCCTAATAATATCTGTGATGATAGGGACCAGACCCTAATATTATCTGTGAGGATAGGGACCAGACCCTTATAATATCTGTGAGGTTATAGGGCGGAGAGCTCTTTAAGTAGTATGGATAGTGATGCATGTGAAATAATTGTACGTATGTATGATAGTAGGGTAATTGGTTAGCTATGAATATGTATCTTCGGAAATGTATGTTTGTATGATATGTGTATGTATTGTATGTCGCCTGATTAACTAGAATTCACTCAGCGTAGCTGACTTTTAGTATGCACGCAGGTATATATATGTATAAAGAGCGAGCAAGAGGATGGCACATGACATGGATTGAACGGCTGGCATCTGAAGATGGAAGAAATGATGTTTTAAATATGATGTTTTATGTTATGGTTCTAAAGAAAAAGTTAAATGTTTTGTAATGAATAATTGAAGTTAACGTTTCCGCGAAAGTTTTAATGAACTCTGATTTGTAGAACTGTGTTTATGAGTAAATCCGACTTTAAAGTAGGGCTACCGGGTTTGGGGCCTTACATATACTAAAAATTAATATCCAATTTTTGTAAAAAAAAAGATAATATATATAATTAAAAATACAATTATATAGTAAAAAAAATAAGCGGGTCATGGGTCTTACCAAATCCAATGGCTTTTATAACATCTCATTTATTTGTAAACCCATTTCATCATCAAATTCTAAGTATATTATAAACTTCCTTACAATAAATAAAACTAAAATCCAAATGTAAAACAACCCCCGTAGTACACACACACACACACACACATATATATATATATATTTATATATATATATGTGGAAAAGATCCAATACAATAATGCCTTAATGTACATTACGTACATCCATTTTTCCACGAATTGATCCATGAAATCACATCCAAACATCTCGGAATCGTCAATACATATCCATATCCAATCAATCTTTGGTTCACCGAAAAAAATAGTTTTGGATGGTTAATCGATCAATTTTTCACTTTTTTCACAAAGACGGTTTTTGAGCGTTTAATGAGCGTTTAAGCTTTTGTGAGCGTTTTATGAGAGTTTTAGGTTTTCGCCTTTGTTTTTTTTTTGTTTTTTTTTTGCATTTGAGCGTCTCGCGTACCTACCGTACGTTAAGACATTAGCTTACAGTAACTGCACCCTATATATATCTATACTACATTATAATGCATATAGACAACCTTTCAACTTCATATACTCTCTCTCATGAGACGCCGTAATATTAATTTCCCTCTAACTTCCGGCTTCCAACTTCTATACAACCCTTCGGCCGGCCACTTCAATACAACCGTCGACTTCAATTCTTTCTTTTAATTTCTCTCCATACGTTATAACCTTCATCCTCAATCAATTTCTTTTAGTTGATGTCAGTTTCTATGTAATATAATCATTCGAAAAATTCAGGTATTGGATTCAACTCCCAGGTTAAATTTTGTTTCATTATAAATTTTTTTACTAGTTCATAAATTAGGTTAATCGAAATTTGGTTATAATCCGGGTATTGTTGTTGTATTGATAATCTGGGTATTCAAGCTTTATATGATTCATATTCATTAGTCTCTTGATTTCTTGAAGTTTGTTGATTGAGTTTGATTTGTTTTTAATTGACCTAATAGAAGATATCTATGGTAGATCACTTTTTAATTTATATAATCTATATTACAAATGTTATGTTTTATGTTCACACTATCATTATTGTTAGCACCGTGTCAAAGATTTGGATGGAAATGAGGTTTTGATGTTTTATTAATATGTTGACTGCATCATTTGTGTTTTTGTATGTTTAGGAACATTGTGTCAGTTGTCAATTTGGACTGTCACAATGTAGGCTTGTAATGCTGAATATGTTTTTTCCCAAGATAATTTACAATACGCATATGAAGTGTCTACATTTTGCAATACCCTGATTTGCATATTTTTTTTGCATACGTTCATGTCGCTAAATATCGAATCACCGGTGGCACGTATGGGTCCTCTTTTGTTTCATTCTCAAATGCAACAACTCTTGGCATAATGGTTCGTTTGTCTCTTGTTTATTTTGTTAACTGCTTAATGCTTTGTGTCTTCATTAAGTGGTGTTAACTAATTAAACTGTGTATCACTCCAAGTAAGATCACGGAAACATGAATTATTTATTTTATATATTGAATAAAGTAAGATTATAGAAACAGAAATTATTCACTTTATATATTGAAAAAGTAATTTTAATTTTATTTTCAATAAACAGATGAGGATTAATGTGGTGGATTCATCGGTATCGGGTCTCGGTGGATGCCCATATGTGAAAGGTGCTACAGGTAATGTAGCAGCAGAGGATGTTGTATATGTGATTCATGGGCTCGGTATGAAGACCAATGTTGACCTTAAAAACTCATGTTACCTGGTAGTTTTATGACAAAACATTTGGACCAGCCGACTGATTCGAAAGCTGCAATACCCTTGACTAAAATCTTGATTTGTGCTTCCAAATTGTAATTGTATACAAACATGAAACATGCCTCACGTCCATTTGCTCCATCACTGACATTTGTTTAACCTCATCTTGCTAACGTCAGTGTCATTCGGTGTGAACGTAGATCTTAGCTTAGTTACGTGTTTCATGAAACTGCCCATGCACTTTTATGTCAAAATGCAGTAAAATTCTTTCATCTTTGACCTTAAAAATTCAAACTACCAACACTTGTAAAATTGGGTCATCTTTGACGTCTCAGAGTCAACTGTCAAAATTCTCTAAACTAATCGATTTTGACAGTCAAACAGTAATAATGTAATTCAGTCTATAATCACACTTAATACAATATCTACCACAATTATTTTATTCAGCATTATTGTTTTTGTTTCCATTTTAAGTTGTTAGTGTAGACTGCATCATCTGACAACGTCAACAAGATTAACTAGCCTGTGAGTTTGACACTTATTATATATATAATTGTTTTTAATTAATATACAAAGGCACCCTCTAATAAAGATTAAGACAACAACAACACCAACACCTGTTGCTGCATTATCTGCCACAGGCCCACATGATTCGGGGACGACAACAGCTTTAGTTAGAAAGGACTGCAATCTGCATCTGCAGCTAAATGTCCTTGTGATGGCGGTGTTTATTCTAGAAAACTAAGGCAATACTTGTATCATTACAGGCAACGAACCATTGTGAGTATGATTAGTGAAAAAATTACTATTGCTTATATGTATTAAAAATGATAGTATTGATGTTTACTTGTTTATACATGCCCATGTTAAATTACTTATATATTTAAAACTGAAATAAAGATCTAAAATATAATAGGCTCGTTCAGGCTCTCTAGCCTACTTGAGTTCAATAAGCAAAGCTCGGGTCGGACTCGTTTATTAAACGTGCTTGGTTTTTGGCTCGAGCTCAAGCTTGTTTAATTTTGTCTTCATTCGAGCTTTGAGCGAGCCAATTATAATTATCATACAATTAGGGGGGTCAAGCTTCATTGGGGTACAATATTTGTAAACAGTTTTCTTAAAATTTAATTGCTTGTTTACTTGTGGAAAAATTATTTTTTTCTATTATTTTTGCAGATGTATCCATCTGAGAATTGGGAGCAAAATACATTTTCATGGTCAACGACTCAAATGGGTAACTTCTTTAGTTTTGGCTGAAATGAGTCATGGGTCAAAGGGTCAAATGGGTAAATTCTGTAATTTTAGCTGAAACAGTCAACGGGTCAAATGGGTAGTATCTTTAATTTTGGTAGAAGCTAGTCAAGGGGGGGGGGGGGGGGGGGTTAAATATAACGGTTTTGAGAATCACTCTTTCTTGAATATTAGTTAAATGTAATATTAAATATCATGTTCAACAATGACAAAAAATATATACGTAATACATTGACTTAGTGTTTTAACTTTCTTGGAATGGTATGCAGATTGAAATCCCTGCATGGCTTACTACACAATTCGTGTTGCAGCAAGTAGTCAAGTTTACATCTTTTTCAAGTCTACTTTGAGAGTAAACTTACTATATTCGAACAAGAAATCGTATTAACTAATTCGTCCGTGACCACGATAATGTTTCTAATCAAGGTATCTTTTGAAGTTTGACTTTTTTTAACCTTTTAAAACTTTTTATGCCATCATTCTGAAAACCCTAAGTTATTACTCTTTTTAAATTTTATTCGTGCTAGGTTAAACATAAAACCAAAAAAATGGTTATTGTCTGGGTATGGTTATTTCGGTTTCCGTTTCGGTTTCACTCAAAAACACTTTGAACCCAAGACTGAACCGAAGCCATATGAAAAACCGAAAACCAAAACCTGCATACTATGAACCGGTGTTGTTTTTTTTTTAAATATATTTGCGTCAATTTATTCGGCCAATTTTCATTTGGTTTTATGGTGAATTGGTTGTTGTTAGCAGCTATATTTGGACAATTAGGCAAGTGGAGGAACCCAAATAAGAAGATGACTTTTCATGTTTGTTTCTAATTGTTGATTTGTAAATAGTGGCAACCAGTTTTGTATATTTACCATCTTTATGTATCATATATATCTGATTTAAACATAGTAATGAATATTTCGCTCCTTTTCTTTATTAATTAGTTTGAATTTATGTGATTGTATTTATCTTGGAGAATTTTATCAGGTGCACCAAATGGCAATTACATCAAAACACCTTGATGAACAGTTTGTTTCCATCCACAGATGCAAATTGTTTCCGCTGTGATTATCATTTTAAGAAGATTTTGGTCTATTTCAATCACCACCTGTGTTTTTATGATGAAATTAGTTGCGAGCAACTCACAGACTTTTATTCTTTTTGGTGGGATCTTGAGAAAACTATAATTATTATCGGATTAATAATCAAAACAAGTAATATGTAAATCAATCCTAATTGTTATCTAACTAGCATTGTTTCCCGCGCGTTGCGACGGTGCTATTTTTATAGTTACAAATATAATTTCATTTTGTGCTATTTAGGTTTACATCAAATTTGTCATGCATGACACTCGTAATTATTGTTTTTTAACATTTGAGTAGAAAATCTAACATTAAAAGTACCGTGTAATTAATTTACCCCCTTTCACTTGGTTTGCAAGAATGCATCATCCGGTTAATACATTTAGTGAAACGTTAACCATATTTTCTAAAACATTGTATACTAAAAGTTTTAAGACTTAATATTTAAAATTAATATTTTTGTATATGAAAGATATGCTATAAAACTTTTTGAAAAAAGTTAATCTTGTTGTGGTAAATAATTAAAACTTAGTCCAGAACTTTGATCAAAATATGAAACAATTGAACAAACAACCTAAGTGAGTAAATTAAGGCCAGAATAAAAAATAACGTATGCTTATAAAATAATTAGGAATTAGGTTTTAAACTTTTAATTGAATATTAAATTAACTTGGTGACATCACCACCAACACACCCATCTTCTTCGTCTATCCACCACCACCACCGTCGCCGTTTCTTTGGTTTTACCGCCGATCCTTGCAGTGACATAATCCCAAATTTCATGCAAAAATTAGATGGAAATTTTAAAACGGATCGAAGCGGCTGCGACATTGAACAATTAGCGTCGCAACATCGCCATCTTGAAGAAGAATAGTTAATAACTTCAAACGATTCGTAATCGATAACGCGAACGGCCGTTACAAGGTTTAAACTATTGATGGCAACGACGGTTACGTCGGTAAACGAACATCGATGACGAGGTTTCGTATCTAATTGTCCGGTGATCCTCGTCTCTACAGGCGGCAGTTACATTACAGTTATTTTGAGTCTACAAATCTAAGATGATCTCTAATAATGATAAAACTTAACGCTAATACTTACTCAGAAAACAAGATAACAATATAATAGACTCGTTATATAACAAGTCAAACCACTACCGACCAAATTCTTCTTGCGTTCCCGCTGCAACGCGCGAGCTCTTCTACTAATATGTATATATATGACTTGGTTCATTTCAGAAACATTTCTTAGCGCAAGAAGAAATTTTAGCAAATCACGTAACTTTCTTTTAACTTCTAATTATTTAATTAGAAGTCTATATTAGTAAATTGTGCGTTTTTCCTTTTTGGTAACTATTTTCTAATTAATATTAAGTTACACATTAATATTTTTATTAATTTAAAAGTTTTATTTTATATTTTAACCAAAGTCTTTGTTCATATCATAATACAATTAAGTTCGTGTGATTTCTCTATATCTTTTCACCTTAATGCCCGGTTTCATTGATTTAGCAAATTATAATTGATTCGATTAACCAGGTTCAATAATTTAAATATCTATAAAAATTAAAAAGATACAAATTTCACAATTAGAATTCAAATCTATTTAATTAATAATTCAAAATAATACAAAATCATTAATCATAACATATACAAAATTAAGAGTTCATACTTTTTTCAAGCTCTATATTCTCGTCATAAACAAAATACAACCACATAAACATAAAAGAAAAAAAATTTGACCATCTACTATCTTGGATTAACTAAACTTTCATCCAGATTAAAGACTGTCCCAACATATGAAATCTTTTCGTTTTACCCTGCTCTGCTTTCGACCTTTTCTTCCTCAGCGTCAAAGTAACCACTATCGATTGATTGCTAAAATCAAAACGTACCTGATAAAAATGAGCAACCAATTTAATGAGACATGAACTTACAAAGGCCTAAACAGATTACAAATTACCTACACATAATCATATATAAACTTACAGAGCCCTACACTGATTACAAATTACCTACAAGTAATCAAACATATACTTATATAAGAACTTCCAAACCCTTACACAGAACTTACAGAGCCCTACACATATTACAAATTACCTTAACATATCATAATTTACATATGAACTGATAGAGCCCTACACGGATTACAAATTACATACAAGTAATCAGACATGAACTTATACAAGAACATACAATGCCCTAAATAGAACTTACAAAGCCCTACACATATTACAAATTACCTAAACATAATCAAAATTACACATGAACTGACAGATCCCTAAACAGGTTACAAATTATAGACTTATACAAGAACTTACAAAGCCCCTACATAGAACTTACAGATTCCTTCACAAATTACAGATAACTACACATAATCACAGGGCCCTACACAGAACTCATAAAACTCTACATAGATTAAAAATAATCTACACATAGTCCTACACATATTCAGACATAAGCTTACACATGAACTTATAGAGCTCTACGCATACTAAAAATTACCTACATGTTTTACGTATGAACTTACATAGTATTAGTATTAAGATTACCATTAATTGAATCAAGATCTAGTTACTGTATGTAACATTCGTCAATTTTCGGACCCGAAAATCGACCCTTTAAAATGTTCGATGTAATTCGGACATTTAGTTATTATTAAAGAAGGTTAATTTGTTGAATATTTATGATTATTATGTTGCTTATGATTATCATGATGTTTTATTGATATAGTTATCTCAAACATTAAATTTGAGTCAACATCAATTTGGTTCATTTATGTTTTGATTACGTTTCATTTGTTATTCTTTCACTAAATATGATTAATTTCATATTTTTTTGATGACATTCAATTATATTTATTTATTTTGACCAATTTCATTACTTTCCCCCATGAGTTCCGCCTTTTGACTTGGTTTTGAAGATCATTAATTCACCTAGACTATATTCAAATGTATAGCATCTTTATCTTTCATCAATTATCGGTCAAACCATTTAATTTCATTATTAACTTTTGCTTAAGACTTGCCACTTGACTAGCCATCAATTTAATTCGTTTTGACCTTGTTTTTAACGATTCTTGGCCTCTATATACTAGCCTCTACTTCTACAAATCTTGCACCACAACTCATTTCTCACTCAAAGCCCCCCTCTCTCTCAATTGTGTTCTTGCTTCCCAATTTGTGCTAAAGAGCAAGTTTGACCAAGAAAGTCAAAACGTTCATGTTCTTCTTTCTATTTATTTTTTTCCATCATCGGGTAAGTTATTATTTTCCCTACAACACATCCTGTGTTCATCACCATATTGTCACTTTTTGTTGATAGTCATGGTTGTGTTTCACTACCACTTTTTTGGCTCATCTAACATTCGGTTATAAAAGTTTTAAGTTAATAAAAAAAAGAAACTAACTTTTACAAAACTAATAAAACCAAATAAAACATTTCCAAAAGTCACTTCATCTTATCATTTCAAATATGTTTGACATAAACCAGACTCAAAACCGGGTTCATGTCCGACCAAAAATGAACCACTCGTTTAACTTGTTTTCTTAAATAATTTTTAGTCCAGAAACGAAACGAACGCATAAAAATTAACTAATAAATATTGTAAAATATATTTTTCCTACAACTAAAATAATTTGACTATAAACCAAGTAATTAGCCTTTTTCTCGTAACTTATAAAAAGTAGAATAAAATATATTGTTAACAAACTTTTCATTTAATATTTATAAACCAAACATGTCGACCACCTTTTTCTTATTTTTTTTTCTCAACCTTTTTTTTGAACCTAGTTATTTATTTATCTAGGGTCGCTCATTGAACCGGACTCGGTCGGTTCACTCGCTTAAGCCTTTCTCGCTTATTTGCTCGTTTTTGCCTCCCTAACATGTGAGTTTACATATACCATTTTTTCATATTTTAAATTTTGGGGGTGACATGTATACCCTATTTAAATTACTCATTTTATTTATATATCTTTTTATAACACAATTCAATATATGTTTATGAGTGATTGTTGCATGCTCTATGATAATGCTCTATACGCTTAATTGTTTATTTATGTTTGGTGGTTGGTATCTCATCCTCATCTATCCTCATCTAGTATGATCATACACTTATCCAAGTACTTTGATTTTGTATCAATAAGAACGGGTCCAATTCTATTTAGTTGTTTACAGGTACAAGAAATTTACATTGTTCAAGATCGAAGAAATTATTTTTACCTTAGGATATTATTTAAAACCCAAGAAGTATGATGTATTGATTTGATTATTATAATTGTGTACTCGTTTTGATATTAATGAATTAAATAATTATTGTCGCTTTAATTAGTGTCTTTTGAGCTACTGTCCAATCAATACGTTACGCCCCGGCATGTTCCGCCGCCTTTGGTCGGGGTGTGACAGATTGGTATCAGATCCGAAGGCTATAAGATAGGTGGTTAGATATAAAGGCCTAGTTGCATGCTTAGGGTCCCTATACGTGATATGCCTTTATGTGTTTGCACCCTGACTTATATTATTGATTGCAGTAGCTTAATTACTATTTAATGATTTAATATTATTCTTGTATACAAAATTACATACTTAATCCGAGGCTATGCCTCACTCTCAAAATTGTTTTCAAAACTTTAGAACGATTTAAAAAAAAAGGGAAATTCCTTAAGAAATCCCGCATTTTTACCCCCCTCTCCTTGAGGATGATTCGTGGGACGGATATGTAGTAACTGTAAGAGGGACGCACTTGTTTACTGAACCCTTGACACCAAGGCTTGCGAGCCTAAGGAAGTGCGATGCGCATAAATCTCAATCAACCGCGAGACCTGGTTGCCTTCCTGGAGTGTTCGGTAAGGGTGTGGAACTTATTAGGCCAAATCATATCACACCAAATGTACCTGAATCTACTACCCTCATTGTATCAAATGTGGTCATGTGATGATCACACTCTTAAATCAATTATGAGATTTTTGTTTAAATTTTTTTTATGAATATCTTCTCAAATTATCAATTTCATCAATACTCTAAGTTAAGGTTATTAAAATTTTTATTTTGTATTCTCATGAATTTTTCACAAAACTCGAAATTTCACATAGTTATACAATTTTTTTCTTTCCAAAAACATAATAATTTTTTTTTCACGTGTCGTCATTGTAGCATGTCTTCTTCCCGCCTTATCAATCGTAACCATCGCACCAGCAACTCTGGCTGCAGCATGTCGTCCCGCATTGCTAAAGGAATCGTGAAAGCCCTCCCAACGATCATCTCTCAATTGCAAACTGTGAATGCTTCTTCATCATCAACAACTCCGAACCCAATTGCTTACCCCCTCAAACAATTCAAGAGTGCCAACCCGCCCGAATACTTCGGTGTCGACGGTGCTACCATTATCCTCCAATAGTTCAAAGAAATGGAGAGCATATTCCTCCATTGTGAATGTCCCGAGGACAAGAAAACCACTTACGCCTCGAGCTTGCTCAAGAAGAATGCCCTCAATTGGTGGAACGGTGAGAAGCGCACGCTTGGTGCTGAGGTTGCCATAGCCTTGCCATGGGATGACCTCAAGAAACTCATGCTCAAGAAGTTTTACCTGAAACATGAGCTTCGGAAGTTGGAAGAGGAGTTTTGGAATTTGAAACAAGAAAGTGGAAATGACGCCATCTACAACGATCGTTTCCATGAAATGAGCCTTCTCATCCCTCACATGGTCACTCCCCTTGAACGTTCAATTGACAAGTACATCTCAGGTTTGCCTATGCAAATCCAAGATTCCGTCCTAAGTCGTGACCCTCAAACCCTCCATGATGCCATCACCTTAGCCGGTACCCTCACCGAAAACCACGTTAAGGCCAGGACCTTGACGCGGAAAAATTCCAAGAAGCCCAATGATAAGCCTGCGTCCGAGCCCACCAAAGAACCTAAGCCCGAATCTCCCAAACCCGAGTCTTCTAAGCCCGAATCATTCAAGCACAACAACAACAACTCTCCCCACTACCACAATAATAAAAGAAAGTCCAATTCCCAAAACTATGTCTTGGCCCAATCGCAAACCCAACCCACCAAGAAGCCTTACACAGGATGTAACGCCCTGAAATTCGATTGGTAAACTAGGATCGTGAAATCATCGGAAACTATAGACTTTGGGATTCTGGACGATAAGTTCGGAACCCATATCATTGGAAAAATCTGCTTTTATCATTTAAAATGTTTATTTTTATAAAACGACATTTACGCCTGAAAAATATTAATTTTTATGCTTTCGAAAAATTAAATGTTCTTATTTAAAAAGATTTCAAATAATTATTCGGAAAATGGTTTTATAAAAGTTTTGCTGAAAAAGTTTTAGTTTGTTTAAAAACTTATGAACTCGACTAGTCTTGACCCGTCGGTAGCCTAAACCCGAACCCGAGTCACCCGAGTATTTAAGCGGAAAATCAAGTATTCTTACACCATCTCTTTCATTTCCACCAACACTTCCCACCCAAACACTCTCATTCTAGAGAGAGAAACTAGAGAGAGAAAGTCTTCAAACTTCAAATCCGAGTCCACAAATCTGTTTGTTGTTATTCTTGGTAAGATCTTCTTGAAAATCATCCATTTTCATAACCATTTTCGGCCTCAAATCGAGCAAAAACACCCATTTTCGTTTCTAGAGTTTTCGGGTCAAAAACCGTCTTGTTTTGTTGTCAAAATGCAGGCTTTTGTGTTTAAAATCACTAGGAATCGATAGCCCTTTCAATCCCGAGCATTTCCATGTCAAAAACTTCGATTTTGGGTCAAAAATCTGGAAAATCTGAAAAACCCGTAGGTTTCTCCGTCGCCCAGCTTGAAGGAGTCGAATCAGACTCATTCGATCGAACCAGTCGATCGAATCAGTCCAGTCGATCGAATAGGAAAGCAACCGAATGGTCTCCAACTCATTCGACCGAATGAGTTTCGTATTCGATCGAACGAGTGTCTATTCGATCGAACAAGTTCCATGTTCGACCGAACGAGTTTTTCCAACTGGTTCGACCAAATGTGTTTCTAGTTCGATCGAGTGTGCCTCAGATTCGACCGAATGTGTGTCTATTCGATCGAACGTGTTCCTATTCGATCGAATCAAGCCAGAACCAAGCTGTTTTCGTCTTTAAAACCCAGTTTTTGCTCGAGGCCGCGTAAGCTCGTTTTCTAAGACTTATAGCACGTTGTTAACCTTATATATATGTTCAACTCTAGGCTAAGGAGATCTATTGTAGCACCATCCTAACCCGAGATCAAGGTGAGTTCATAGCCCCTATTTAAGCTTTTCAAAACTATGGGGTGGAAACATGGTAACTTTACACGTTTGGATAAAATCATTTATGCAAACACTCTTTAAACTATAAACTTTTGGATTTCTACACACGTGCGGAAATCCACAAGCTTTTTAAGAATCTATAAACTTTGGAAATCTATGAACATGGGGAAAACCCATCAACTTATGGAGATCTAAGAACATTGGAAATCAATGAGTATGGGAAATTCTATGAACATTGACATCATGGGAATGGGAATCATATTCATATCATCATAGTCATTGTGTCAGCATGGAAATCTAGAGATCAAAGCATCATGAGTTGAATTGGACGCGAGAGTCTATTCTACTCTCGGTAGAACTCGCGACCATGAGTGGCATTCTATTCTCGGTGGCACTCGTAACTCATGGGATTTCATACTAGTCTCGGTGAAATCCATAACTCTTGAGGACCTATACTAGTCTCGGTAGGGACCAAGGGAACCCAGGATTCTTTGGGGAGTCTATCCTACTCTCGGTAGAACCTAGCTGAGTCCTGGATGACAAGAACGAGGTAGTCTTGGTTTAAGTCTTGCGTGGGATCAATCAAGTCTTGTGTGATCATTGAGTTCATCATCATTCATCATCATCATCATTTATTCACCATCATCTTGGATACTAGTAAACAGTGGGATCTTGGTGTTGGTGTATCTAGTAAACTTAGCATGCTCAAATCTATATGTCCTTATTTATGCTTAACTGCTATGTGCTACATGTACCGTTGGGAGACCACAAATCTTTGAGTAATCTTATCACAAACGACTCTAATGGGAGAATAATAAGCCCGCTGAGAGTCCAGGAGAACATTTCATGTTTTATTTACTACAAAAACCTCTTTGGGAAAACCAAGAGACCTTTTCTTACAAACCATCTTAAAACCGGGTATTATATCCAAACATAGTAGTATAAGTTGTAGGAGTGGTGGGTTAGCCGCAGGTACACCCTATATATAAACCTCTACAACCTATACTAGTATGTTTGTGTATGAACTCTTTTTCTTTAAACCTATGAATTCACTCATCTACTTTATGTAGTTGACAGTTTGTTACATGTTTTCAGGAAATAATGCAGCAAGAAATCCCTAGCAAGTTTAGAGGCCTTAGAGAGATGAAGGCTAGTATAGGAGTTGTTTGGAAACTTGATATTTTGTATTAAAATAATTTGTTTCATGTTACCTGGATGGTGTAATATTTGACATTTTGGTTATGTTTATGCATTTAGACTTTTATACTATTGTGCTCAACAATCACGACTTAGTCGCCGCGCCTCGATTATTCCGCCATCACGATCGGGGTGTGACAGATTGGTATCAGAGCCAGTGGTTATAGGGAATTAGGAAACCGACCTAGACTATAACCTAGGATCCTTGACTCTAGATAGCTCATGCATCACAATCACATGTCTACACTTATATACGTGCTGCGTGCTTATGTGTTGTATATTAACTGTTAATCTCTTGAGCCATGTCATTCTGTGTTCTTGGTATAATCTATGTCCTCTATTCTTAATCTTTGGCGTGTCATCGATTCTATCTAACGCTCGTTTTTTTTCGTTTTGTCAAGAATGCCTCCCAGACGTGCACCCGCCCCCTTGGACTCCGCTGATCTAGCCAACCTTATAGCCCAGCAGATCGCGGCTGTGTTACCAGGCATGGTAACAGCCATCAGCCAGGGGCTGAGGCAAGAAGGAACCTCTGGGGCCAACCAAATTCCAGCTCAGAACGCAAATGAACCAGCAAATAAGCCATACAAGGACTTCATGGCTACCAAACCCACCAGCTTCAGCGGTTCAGAAGGCGCCGTTGGTCTCCTCCAGTGGATCGAAAAGATGGAGGCTGCCTTTGTTATTAGCTCGTGCCCTGAGACACTGAAAGTCACGCACGCGGCAAGCATGTTGTCTAAACGCGCGCTGACCTGGTGGAACAACGAGATAAGAACCCGCGGGCGTGAGGCTGCCTTGGCCATGACCTGGTCGGAATTTGTAGCTTTGGTTACCCGCGAGTTCGTACCTCGCAGTGAGGTGCAGAAACTTGAAGCTGAGTTTTGGGTGCACAAAATGAAGGGCGCTGATCACCAAGGGTACACGGAGCGTTTTCACGAGCTCTCCCTTCTCGTACCACACTTGGTCACCCCTCCCTCCCGGGCTATTGAGCTTTACATCAATGGCCTACCTGACACTGTCCGTGGAATCGTTATCGGGGCTGACCCATCAACCCTACAAGCGGCCATTGAACTAGCTGCCCGACTGACCCAGGACCAGGTTAAGACTGGGGTCCTAGCCAAAGGTACGGGCAAGGCCGCTGAGGGCTCATCCAAAAAGATCAACCGCATCAAAAAGCGTAAGGCTAGCAGTTACGCGATGGTTACTCCCGCAACCCCAATCAGCTCTGTCGCTCCTGCTCCCACCCCTTCTGGAAGGCCAAAGAGGGAGTACACTGGGGTTCACCCCAAGTGCGGCACTTGCCAATTTCATCACCCTGCCGGAACCCCGTGCTGGAAATGCACGAACTGTGGACGTATGGGGCACCTAGCGGAACGCTGCAGATTTCAAGGTAATCAACTGGCAATACAGAGCAGCAGTTCCCAACCCAGCAACACTCGAAGCTGTTTCGAGTGTGGAGCCACGGACCATTTCAGGAGCAGGTGTCCTCGTCTTGCAAATCTTCCTCCGGCCCGAGGCCGAGCCTTTACTATTGGCGCTGCTGAAGCTCGCCAAAATCCTGACGTCATTACTGGTACGTTCATCCTTAACAATCTCTGGGTTTCTATTCTATTTGACACGGGTGCAGATAGGAGTTTTATTTCTAGCGAGTTGGTCCCATTGCTTAATCTAGGAACCTCTGTCTTAGACCCCGCTTTCTCTGTCGAAATGGCAAACGGAGAGTCTACCCAAGTGAACAAAATCGTTCGCAATTGCACGCTTACGTTTGATCAGACGTCTCTTAACATTGACCTCATCCCTATGCAATTAGGAAGTTTCGATGTAATTGTTGGGATGGATTGGTTGTCCATCAACCACGCGGAAGTGGTGTGTGCTGAGAAGCTCATTCGCGTTCCTTGTTCTTCTGGCGAGTCCATAATTATTCAAGGAGAAAGATCAGGCAGATGTCTGAAATTAATCTCCTGCTTTAAAGCTCGGCGATGCCTTCGAAAGAAGTGTCTCGCCTTCCTAGCTCATGTCTCCATCAAGAAATCTTTGGGGAAGAAGCTCTCTGATGTCCCCGTTGTGCGTGAATTTCCAGACGTTTTTCCTAAAGACTTACCCGGACTACCTCCTAGCCGACAAGTCGAATTCCACATCGAATTAGTTCCCGGTGCAACCCCCGTGGCAAAATCTCCGTATCGTTTGGCTCCGTCAGAAATGCAGGAATTATCGAGCCAGCTACAGGAACTACTAGACAAGGGTTTTATTCGCCCTAGTTCATCTCCATGGGGAGCTCCAGTCCTCTTCGTCAAGAAGAAGGACGGATCTTTCCGGATGTGCATAGACTATCGTGAGCTTAACAAACTCACGGTCAAGAATCGGTATCCATTACCAAGGATTGACGATCTTTTCGACCAGCTGCAAGGAGCCACTTACTTTTCCAAGATCGACCTACGCTCAGGTTATCACCAAGTACGCGTCATGGAGGACGACATCGCGAAAACCGCTTTCAGAACTCGTTATGGACACTACGAGTTCCTAGTCATGCCTTTTGGTTTGACGAATGCCCCTGCGGTGTTCATGGATCTCATGAATTGCGTTTGTCGTCCATACCTGGACCAGTTTGTTATCGTCTTCATTGACGATATTCTCGTTTATTCCCGCTCTAAAGCCGACCATGAGCTTCATCTCAGGCTTACCTTGGATCTGCTGAGGAAAGAGCAACTCTACGCCAAATTCTCCAAATGCGAATTCTGGCTAAGGGAAGTTCAATTCTTAGGTCACATCATTAACAAGGAAGGCATTCATGTCGACCCTGCCAAGATTGAAGCCATCAAAAATTGGGGAGCGCCTACAACGCCAACCGAAATTCGTTCATTTCTTGGTTTAGCTGGGTACTACCGTCGATTCATCTCGAACTTTTCAAAGATCGTATTGCCTCTCACAATGTTAACTCAAAAAGGGGAACCATTCATTTGGAACCAAGAGCAAGAAGAGGCTTTCCAAACATTGAAACATAAACTCTGTCATGCACCAATCCTGTCACTTCCTGAGGGTAACGATGATTTTGTTGTTTATTGCGACGCCTCGAGCCAAGGTCTAGGCTGCGTCTTAATGCAACGCGGTAAGGTCATCGCTTATGCCTCGCGCCAACTCAAGAGTCATGAGAGGATTTATGTCACCCACGACTTGGAATTGGGTGCTGTGGTCTTTGCCTTAAAAATATGGAGACATTACCTATACGGTACGAAATGTGTCATCTTCACCGACCACAAGAGCCTACAACACATCCTCAACCAAAGGGAGCTAAACATGCGACAACGTCGATGGGTTGAACTCCTAAGTGACTACGACTGCGAAATCCGCTACCACCCTGGAAAGGCTAACGTAGTGGCTGACGCGTTAAGTCGCAAGGAAAGGACCCAGTTGCATGCGATCCGTATTCAGTCCAATCTTCCCTCCTTGGTTCTTGAAGCTCAAAAGCAAGCGATTGCTGGTGGTGATCTCAAAAATATGCTATCTTGCGGTGCCGAACGGAAGTTTGAAACCAAGTATGATGGTATACTTTACTACTTAAATCGCATGTGGATTCCAAACTCTGAACCACTTCGAGAACTTATCCTGAACGAAGCGCACAAATCCAGATACTCTATTCACCCGGGCAGTGATAAAATGTATCAGAATCTCAAGTCTCACTTCTGGTGGCCGGGTATGAAGAAAGTCATAGCTTTGTACGTCGGTAGGTGCCTAACATGCTCGCGGATCAAGACTGAACATCAGAGACCATCTGGCCTGTTACAAAAACCGATCATACCGCAGTGGAAGTGGGACGAAGTCGCTATGGACTTCATTACCAAACTCCCGCGGACACCCAGCGGTTATGACACGATTTGGGTTATCGTGGATTACTTGACCAAGTCTGCCCACTTTCTCCCTGTCCGCGAGGACTACACTACGGAGAAGCTGGCGCGGATTTACATTCGTGAGATCGTAACCCGTCACGGTGTGCCTAAGGGCATCACGTCTGACCGTGACCCCTCTTTTGCGTCAAGGTTCTGGAAGTCATTTCAGAAAGCCTTTGGGACAAGTGTGAAACTTAGCTCTGCCTATCATCCTGAAACGGACGGACAGAGCGAAAGGACCATACAAACCCTGGAGGATATGCTCAGAGCCTGTATCCTTGAATTCGGTAGTAGCTGGGAGACTCACCTTCCTCTTGCAGAGTTCTCATACAATAACAGCTATCATGCTACCATCAAATGCGCACCATTCGAGGCACTCTATGGCAGGAAATGTCGTTCTCCACTGTGTTGGTCCGAGACCGGAGATTCTCAAATCCTCGGCCCGGAACTGATACAGGAAACCACTGACAGTATCGCCATCATCCAGCAAAGACTTAAGGACGCCCGCTGTCGACACAAGTATTACGCTGACAAACGCCGCAAACCTCTGGAGTTCCAAATAGGCGATCGCGTAATGCTCAAAGTTTCCCCCTGGAAGGGCATTGTTCGCTTCGGGAAAAAGGGAAAGTTTGCTCCAAGGTACGTAGGACCTTTCAAGATCATCGAAAAGGTCGGACCCGTAGCCTATCGCTTGGAATTGCCTCCAGAACTCAGCCGTGTTCACAACGTTTTTCATGTGTCGCAACTCAAAAAGTGCCTCGTTGACGAGACCGCTCAAATCCCGATCGACACGGTTCGCATCGACGACAAACTACACTTTGTTGAGGAACCTGTCGAGATCCTAGATCGAGAAGTCAAAAGGACTAAGCGAAGCCGGATACCCATAGTCAAGGTACGTTGGAACAACCATCGTGGACCCGAGTTCACATGGGAGCGAGAGGATAAGATGAAGGAGGAATACCCTCATCTGTTCGCATAGTCATCATCTTTGTAATTCTAGAAATCTTGGAGTCTATGTAATCGTAATCATGTAATCAGGGACCAATATCAATCAATGAAGTATCATGTTGTTCCTATTTGCTTATAAATATTCTCTTATTTGCATAACACCAAGTTTGGCTACCCATGACTCGTGCTGGAAAACACAAGTTGTGCATACTTAATCATGTAAACATTGGGGTAAACTATGTATCATTGAGCCAAAATTTGTCATCATTCTAGCATTCATGAAGCATGGTTGTGTGTGTGTGTGTGGTGTCGTGTCGATTTTTCTAGCCGCACACAATGGAGTTTATACATTGATACAAGGTGAACTCGTAATTATAGTCCGGAATATAATTACATCAAGTTCACAGGTGTATACGTGTATAAACAATATGCTATTGTGTAACTATGAGTCGTGAACTCAAGCTTCGTGTAGGGAATTAATCAATGAATGTTGAAGGAGTGGTGGGTTAGCCGCTGGTACACCCTATACATAAACCCCTTAGGCACAAGTTGATTATGTCTGAAGCGAGACTTGGAATTAGGGACTCATAGTTAGCGTGGAAGCTGTGAGGCGTTAAATTCAAGAGTTATTGAGGGAATTATTCATTGGAGATTGAAGGAGTGGTGGGTTAGCCGCTGGTACACCCTATATATAAACCCCTTCAATCCGAAATGAATATGTCTGATGTAAAGCTTGAAGGTGATGCCTTGTAGTGGAAAATAGTGTGTCGTCCTGTGTGTCATTGAACTAATAGGAGTCGAAAGAAACACCCAAGTGGAGTTGAGGGAGTGGTGGGTTAGCCGCTGGTACACCCTATATATAAACCCCTTCAACTTGATTTGGGTGGTATCCAAGACGAAAATTAGGGGTAGTGGCGCATAGTGGTCATCATGGGATCATTTGATCTAAAACATCATTGCATCAACTATACTAAGTTCTAAATTTCGGGACGAAATTCCTCTAAATTGGGGAGGATGTAACGCCCTGAAATTCGATTGGTAAACTAGGATCGTGAAATCATCGGAAACTATAGACTTTGGGATTCTGGACGATAAGTTCGGAACCCATATCATTGGAAAAATCTGCTTTTATCATTTAAAATGTTTATTTTTATAAAACGACATTTACGCCTGAAAAATATTAATTTTTATGCTTTCGAAAAATTAAATGTTCTTATTTAAAAAGATTTCAAATAATTATTCGGAAAATGGTTTTATAAAAGTTTTGCTGAAAAAGTTTTAGTTTGTTTAAAAACTTATGAACTCGACTAGTCTTGACCCGTCGGTAGCCTAAACCCGAACCCGAGTCACCCGAGTATTTAAGCGGAAAATCAAGTATTCTTACACCATCTCTTTCATTTCCACCAACACTTCCCACCCAAACACTCTCATTCTAGAGAGAGAAACTAGAGAGAGAAAGTCTTCAAACTTCAAATCCGAGTCCACAAATCTGTTTGTTGTTATTCTTGGTAAGATCTTCTTGAAAATCATCCATTTTCATAACCATTTTCGGCCTCAAATCGAGCAAAAACACCCATTTTCGTTTCTAGAGTTTTCGGGTCAAAAACCGTCTTGTTTTGGTGTCAAAATGCAGGCTTTTGTGTTTAAAATCACTAGGAATCGATAGCCCTTTCAATCCCGAGCATTTCCATGTCAAAAACTTCGATTTTGGGTCAAAAATCTGGAAAATCTGAAAAACCCGTAGGTTTCTCCGTCGCCCAGCTTGAAGGAGTCGAATCAGACTCATTCGATCGAACCAGTCGATCGAATCAGTCCAGTCGATCGAATAGGAAAGCAACCGAATGGTCTCCAACTCATTCGACCGAATGAGTTTCGTATTCGATCGAACGAGTGTCTATTCGATCGAACAAGTTCCATGTTCGACCGAACGAGTTTTTCCAACTGGTTCGACCAAATGTGTTTCTAGTTCGATCGAGTGTGCCTCAGATTCGACCGAATGTGTATCTATTCGATCGAACGTGTTCCTATTCGATCGAATCAAGCCAGAACCAAGCTGTTTTCGTCTTTAAAACCCAGTTTTTGCTCGAGGCCGCGTAAGCTCGTTTTCTTAGACTTATAGCACGTTGTTAACCTTATATATATGTTCAACTCTAGGCTAAGGAGATCTATTGTAGCACCATCCTAACCCGAGATCAAGGTGAGTTCATAGCCCCTATTTAAGCTTTTCAAAACTATGGGGTGGAAACATGGTAACTTTACACGTTTGGATAAAATCATTTATGCAAACACTCTTTAAACTATAAACTTTTGGATTTCTACACACGTGCGGAAATCCACAAGCTTTTTAAGAATCTATAAACTTTGGAAATCTATGAACATGGGGAAAACCCATCAACTTATGGAGATCTAAGAACATTGGAAATCAATGAGTATGGGAAATTCTATGAACATTGACATCATGGGAATGGGAATCATATTCATATCATCATAGTCATTGTGTCAGCATGGAAATCTAGAGATCAAAGCATCATGAGTTGAATTGGACGCGAGAGTCTATTCTACTCTCGGTAGAACTCGCGACCATGAGTGGCATTCTATTCTCGGTGGCACTCGTAACTCATGGGATTTCATACTAGTCTCGGTGAAATCCATAACTCTTGAGGACCTATACTAGTCTCGGTAGGGACCAAGGGAACCCAGGATTCTTTGGGGAGTCTATCCTACTCTCGGTAGAACCTAGCTGAGTCCTGGATGACAAGAACGAGGTAGTCTTGGTTTAAGTCTTGCGTGGGATCAATCAAGTCTTGTGTGATCATTGAGTTCATCATCATTCATCATCATCATCATTTATTCACCATCATCTTGGATACTAGTAAACAGTGGGATCTTGGTGTTGGTGTATCTAGTAAACTTAGCATGCTCAAATCTATATGTCCTTATTTATGCTTAACTGCTATGTGCTACATGTACCGTTGGGAGACCACAAATCTTTGAGTAATCTTATCACAAACGACTCTAATGGGAGAATAATAAGCCCGCTGAGAGTCCAGGAGAACATTTCATGTTTTATTTACTACAAAAACCTCTTTGGGAAAACCAAGAGACCTTTTCTTACAAACCATCTTAAAACCGGGTATTATATCCAAACATAGTAGTATAAGTTGTAGGAGTGGTGGGTTAGCCGCAGGTACACCCTATATATAAACCTCTACAACCTATACTAGTATGTTTGTGTATGAACTCTTTTTCTTTAAACCTATGAATTCACTCATCTACTTTATGTAGTTGACAGTTTGTTACATGTTTTCAGGAAATAATGCAGCAAGAAATCCCTAGCAAGTTTAGAGGCCTTAGAGAGATGAAGGCTAGTCTAGGAGTTGTTTGGAAACTTGATATTTTGTATTAAAATAATTTGTTTCATGTTACCTGGATGGTGTAATATTTGACATTTTGGTTATGTTTATGCATTTAGACTTTTATACTATTGTGCTCAACAATCACGACTTAGTCGCCGCGCCTCGATTATTCCGCCATCACGATCGGGGTGTGACACAGGACCCCATCCATTATGTGATATATGTAATTTTCACCATTCGCCTAACCTCAAGTGTCGACAATGCACTCTGTTAGTGCACGGTTTTGCATCTAGAGTCTTTGTATTTATCGTTAATGTATATTGATGATTTATGTAATATTTAATGTTTATTTTGAACTAGTTCGTTAAGTTTAAGTCTAGTTCGCTAGGAATGTTAGCGAACTAAGACTAGTTCGTTAAGGTTAAGTCTAGTTCGCTTGGGATGTTAGCGAACTAAGACATTATAATGTATTCCCTCCTGATTCGTTAGGGGATGTTAACGAATCAAGAGGCGGTTCGTTATGTTAAATTATGTAACGAAGGGGAAGCTGGTTCGCTAGGGGATGTTAGCGAACCAGGTCGTCCTCTATTTATAGTGAACCACTGTTCACTTTAGGTTAAGTTTTTGAGAGAAAATTTCATAGAGTAATATAAGTTTATTTCAAGAAAGCAATTACTCTCTCTCAAGCTTCATATTAACGTTATTGATAATATATACACATACACAATACACTAAATCAAGGTTTATTATGAGATAGATCTTTAACAGTACAATTAACAGATCTGAGATCTGTGTTATTGTTATTAACTGTTAATCCGGGATCAAACAAGTGGTATCAGAGCCGTTGGTGCTCGGTTTACACTTGATTTGGTGTTATATGTATTCCATTTTTGATTATTTTTCGGTTTTGTTTGATTTTGAATCAATTTGTATTTGATTTGAATGAATTATGAACAAATTAGAGTGAATTTGTGTTGATTAAGGTATTGTTGAGGTTTGGTTAAGAGGAATTGAGATCTGAATTGGATTTGAGTTATTTGGTTTTGATTTCGGTTTAAGTCCGAAACAGGGGTGTGATTGTTGGTTAATTTGGATTGGTTAAAATGTTAATCGGTTACGAGGTTTTGTGTATTGGATTCGGAATTGGTTTACGAGTATTTTGGTAGTTTACTTGTGCAATTTGATTGAGTAACGAAGGTGTATTACAGATTTGGTATTAATGAGTTTCTGGGTTTAATCTTCATAATTTATGGAATTTCATTTGAAGGTTTGAAGATTTGAAGATGAATGTGATTCGCTATCTTCTTCCTGGTGATTCGCTATATTTTGATCTGTGATTCGTTATCAATAGTGCTAATTTGCTACGTTGTTCGTTAGCCAGTTCGTGTGAGTTATTGATTCGTGTTATCTAGTTCGTTAACTAGATTAACTGATTCGTGTGACACGTGTTCTTCTTGGGATTTGTGTCATAACAACCTTTGCCACGCGGCATAAGGTGTCAGAGTTTGTTACAAACGGTTGTAACAACCTGATTCGTTATAGTATAATTCGCTACAGTGTTGATTCGCTATCAACTGTAGCTGATTCGAATTCGCTAAGTTTATTTTGGCGATTCGTTAATATCTGATTCGCTAAACTGATCTTGGTCAATTCGTTTGGTCAATTCGTTAAGTTGACTTGGTCAATTCGTTTGGTCAATTCGCTAAGTTGACTCGTGATTCGTTAAACCTTCATCACACTCGTCCTTTGAGTGATTCGTTAAGTTGACTCGTTAAGCTGACTTTTGATTCGCTAAAACACTAATCTCATTCGTTAAGACTTGATTCGCTACACTATTCACAGTACGTTATACTTGTTCATTGATTCGTTAACCACAATTTGTAGTTCGCTATAACTATTCACATTATTTAAACTTGTGAATTTATTTGTCAAATATGGCTGGTATGTATGCATTGGCGTCTCAAAACATGTTGATGCAACAGATGTTGCAACTTGATACCGAGATAGGTTCACATTCTAAATGTCCAAGATTGATGAAGTTCAGTGACTTCGCCAAGTGGGAACCTCGGTTTCGTGCCCATTTGGGATCTGTTCATCCTGACTGCTCATATTGTCTTGATGAAGTTTATGTTGCACCAATGATTGGTGATGATACTATTGGATATACTCCTAAAGCTGTTTCTCAATACTCACAAGAAGAGAAGAAAGCTTTAGAAATTGAGATAAAAGCATATTCTACTTTGACTATGGCATTACCAGAAAATATCTTTCATCAAGTTGGTAGTATCAAGAGATGTGCATCTCTATTTCAACATCTGCGTATGAGAAGCATGGGAAACACTGCTGAGAGTAAGAAAGTGATGCTCAAGTTTCAGTTTCGAAACTTTAATTTATTGAAAGGAGAAACAGTTGAAGAGATGACTACAAGATTTAGTCATTTAATTGCTGAAATGGACAAGATGAAAATGGAAATTTCTGAAAGAGATAAAATTGACACTATTAAAAGTGTGCTTCCAAGTTCCTACTCAACATTTCTAATGGTTTTGAAAGAGAATGATTATTTTCTGAATGAAGACTTGACGACACTTGAATTTCTACAAAAGATCGAAGCTAGAGAATATGATCTTAAGTGTCAAAAATCCTCCAAAGAAAATCAAGATCCAGCTTTCTATGGTGGAAGTATGCCTCTTAGTTCAACAATCTCTCCAATCACTGCTTTTCTTACTCATGCGGCAAGTGAAAAAGAATCAACTATGTTTAATGATCCAAAAATTTGTTTCTACTCTGCTGGTAATTCGGGTGGTTCTGGAAGTTCAACTAATACCAATCCATTTGCTACACCACCTAGTGTTAATATGAAGGAAGCTGAGCAAAACTTTGCTTTTCTGACGGCTTGTATGTCTTCATATGAAAACTTAGTGAGTAGTAAAATTGCCACAAGTGATTTAACAGATGAGGACTATGATCAGATAGATCCAGATGATCTAGAAATCATGGATTAGAAATGGAACATGGCTATGATCGTTCGTAAAGTTAAAAGATTCATGCAGAGAACTGGAAAAGATCTTCCAGCTTTAAACAAGAAGTTGGGTTTTGACAAATTAAAAGTAAAGTGTTACAATTGTCAAGAATTCGGACATTTCGCGAAGGAGTGTTTTAAGCCAAGGAAAGAATACACTGGACCTCGTGGTCAAAGTCAAAATGCTTCTTCACCACGAGGAAGTGATGCTGAAAAGAAACCATCTTCTGCTACAACACAAGCAATGTTAGCAGATGGTAATGATTGGTCACAACGGCTACTATGCAATGATGTTCAAGCAAATTTGGCTATGTTTGGGTTACATGAATATTGTCAAGATGCTACTGGTAGTGTGATGTCTTCCGATAATGATTCTGGATCTGATTCTGACGACTCTTGCGATAGGCCTTCTGAATCAATGTTTGCTTGCATGGCCAAGATCAATGAGGTTAGTAATTCTATTTCTACTACTTCATTTGTTAAAGCATCATGTGTTGACTGTGAATCTAACAACTCTAAGTTAGAAGCATTGAAAAATCAAAACGATAATCTTATAAGAGAAATTGCTTCTCTTAAGGATACTTATCGACAATCTCTTGAGTCTCAAAGGAGATCTCGAGAAACGATTGACTCATTGTCGACAAGTAACCACGATCTCAAAGCCTAGTTATCTGTGAAAATGACCATTAATGACCAAAAGTTTCAAGAAATCTTGAAACATCGTTCTAAGATAACTGCGCTTGAGAATGAGGTTCTTGAGTTGAAGAACAAATTGGGGAAATTTAGGAATTCATCTTTTCTGTTGAATGAAATTATTGAAGTATCTGGAAAACAAAAAGATTCCAAGAAAGGTATTGGTTTTGTTGAAATTCCACCACCTTTTCATAATGATTATAAAATTAATCCTTTTGCAAGAAAAGAAGAGGATTGGATTCAAAAGGAATCTGTGATTTCTGAAAAACCTAAGATGGTTAAACCTGAAATTGTCAAACCCCAAGTTGCTCCTCAAAAATCTCATGTGGAAAGTAAAAAGGTCTTTGTTGAAAATGTTGACAAGGTAATTATTGAAGATGTGTTTGAACCTGAAATTATACACAAGAATAAGAACATTCCTAGTTCTAATCATATTCTTTGTGAACCTCAAGAGTTTGAGAAAGCTGTGTATGGTTCATTCAAATCTCAAATGAACAAGGAAGAAACTGTAAAAACCAAACCAGTGAAGACAAAGAAGTCAGTTAAACCAAAGATTTCTGACGAGGACTTAATGCGTTTCATTAATTCTCCGAGTTCCAAGTCTTCTTCGGCTAGAGTTTTTAAGTTAAAGGGAATGGATAAAATGTTCACTGAAAAAGATATTCCAATAAGTATTATCAAACCTGAACTTATTGAGAGTGTTTTTGGCAATGAAACTTCAAAAATTCAAGAACTTGAACGTGTTTATACTCAGACAAAAACATCATTTCAATCTGATCCATTGACTAAGGCAAAACAATTTTTAAAACAAGCTAAGAAGATTAATTTTGTTAAGTCAACTGGAAAAGATACACTAAAAAGTTTTTCAAACAGTTCTAATTTAGATTTTTATTTAAAGAAGAAATCTGACTTATCTGATGAGTTTGCTAAGAGCATGACTAAAAATGTGAGTCATCATCAATCATCTGCTTCATTTATTCCAATTACTTCTAAACATCATCATGTAGACATGCGAATTTGTTTTTTATGCGGTCAACAAGGTCATGTTGTGAAGAATTGTAGTCAACAGAACTATCAGAATCTTCATCCTTTTATCAAGGACAAATCTAAGCCAATTCCAGTGGTCAAGGAGATTCTGAAACGACCTGTGTCGTATGCTGATGATACTCATATTTTGTTCTCCGATGTGAATTCTTGGAAGGTTCTTCATGTCAATGAGACACGCGGTCAAGTGAAACCAAAATTCATTCCAACTGAACCTATATGTCAAACAAGAATTCAAATCTTGTTCAGGCAGCTTATTTAAGACCAAAGTCTAGGAAGCCGGTAACTTATTCACAAGTGGCTGAACAACAATTGAAATCTGTTAAAGTTAATGATCAAAGAGAAAATCAAAAGGTGCCCAAGACTGAGGCCTGGGCTGCCTTTTTGAACTAATCACTTTTGTTTGTGTGTAGGGTTCAACCAAGACCATTTCTGGTGAAAACTGGATCATGGATAGCGGATGTTCTCGTCATATCACTGGGAATCTCAACCTATTAACCAACGTATGAAATATTCAAGGGGGTTATGTAGAGTTTGCTGGGAATTCTGGGTGCATGATCACACAAGAGGGTGAAGTTTCAAATGGTCAAATTACGTTTGAGAAAGTGAATTATTGCGACAAGGTTGATCATAACTTATTGAGTGTATCGCAGATTTGTGATAAAAAATACACTATGATATTCACTGACAAAGAGTGTCTTATCTTGAAAACGGGTTATGTTATTCCCGAGGACATGGTTGTCATGCGATCACCACGATCAAATGATATTTATGTCTTAAATATGAGTTATAAGATATCAACATCAATTGAAACATGTTTTGTCTCGAAAGCAACCGAGAAAGACTCGATTCTATGGCCTTGTAGAATGGGTCACATACATGTCAGAAAGATGAATTATTTAATGGCAAATAACTTAGTTGAGGGTGTCTCGTTAAAGAATTTTATGTTATCTGATCACTGCGTTGCATGCAAAAAGGGCAAGCAGAAGAAGAAGACACATCCCTCTAAGTTATTGAATTCCATTGATACTCCTCTTGAACGACTTCATATGGATTTGTTTGGTCCAGTGAATCGTGCGAGTATTTCTAGAGACTGGTATTGTCTGGTAGTGACAGATGATTATTCAAGATATTCATGGGTGTTATTTATGAGCTCAAAAGATCAAACACCGGTTTTGGTACAAAACCTTATTACTAAGATCGATTCACTGTATAAACAAAAGGTGAGGAGAATCCGAAGTGATAATGGTACTGAATTCAAAAACACTATATTGGATTTCTTTTGTATTCAAAAGGGAATTCACCGAGAATATAGTGCACCTTATGTACCTCAACAAAATGGTGTTGCTGAAAGGAAAAATAGAACTCTTATTGAAGCTGCACGTACAATGCTCGCTGATTCAAAGCTTTCGGTTCAATTTTGGAATGAGGCAGTGAATACAGCTTGTTATACGCTTAATCGGGTTCTAACAGTGAAACGACTCACGAAAACAAGTTACGAGATCTTAAATAATAGAAAACCTAATTTAAAGTACCTGGAACCATTTGGGTGTCCATGTACAATGTTGAAGAAGGATTCGGGTAAATTTGAAGAAAAAGCTATCGAAGGGTATTTCTTGGGATATGCATCTCCAAAGAAAAGGGTTTTTAATTTCACATTTGGCTGTGTTGAAGAATGGTACCATGTGGACTGTCAAAAGTACACAACCCCTCCTCAAGGGAAAGGTCCAGACTGGATGTTTGACTACGATAGTTTATTTAATTCTTTTACTCCTTCGACTGAAAACATCGATGAAGATCTGGTTAGAGCATACTTTGAAGAACAATTGAATATTCCAGGTTCTTCAAGTTCTAATACAGTTGAAGCTCAACCAGATGCTCCAATAGAAGACTCTCCAGTTGTTTCTCTAGTTGCCATTGATACTGTTTCTACTTCTTCTGATGATGATCAAGCTGAAGTTCAAGTTATTGATCTTGACAGTGATAATGTTTTATCTCCAGAGTTGGGTGAACATTACACTAACTTATTTGATAATGTTGTTGTTCCTGAGAATCCCACTCTTCGGATTCATGGATATCATCCACAGGAAAACATCATCGGAGAACTTGATGTGGGTGTTCGTACACGTCATCAAGTTGCTTCATCAAGTGACAATAACATATTATGTGCTTACACTAACTTACATTCTTCGGGAATTGTAAATCTTGCTAAATTCATTTGCTTTCTATCTCAAGTTGAGCCAACTACAGCTCGTAAGGCACTTGAAGATCCTTCTTGGGTAGAAGCTATGTAAGAGGAATTACAGCAATTTGCACGTTTGGGTGTTTGGGATTTAATAGACAAACCTGCTAGAATTAAGAAAGCTATTCCGACTAAGTGGGTATTTAAGTGTAAGAAGGACGATCGAGGGGTGATTGTCAGAAACAAAGCACGTTTAGTGGTGCAAGGTTTTTATCAGCAAGAGGGTATTGATTACACAGAGGTATATGTTCCAGTTGCAAGATTAGAGTCGATTCGAATCTTTCTGGCTTATGCAGCTTATAAGAATATCAAGGTTTATCAAATGGATGTTAAGAGTGCTTTTCTCAATGGTGAATTACACGAGGAAGTGTTTGTCCAACAACAACCTGGTTTTGAAGATCCTGATTATCCAGACCGTGTTTACCATTTAAACAAGGCTCTGTATGGTCTACATCAAGCCCCGAGAGCTTGGTATGGCACGCTCGCCGACCATCTGACTGATAATGGCTTCAAACGAGGAACTGTTGACTGCACTTTATTTCATAAGACTGTTGGTGATGATCTTCTTCTAGTCCAGATTTATGTTGACGACATCATTTTTGGGTCTACAAACGACACATTGTGTAATGAGTTCGAGAAGTCCATGCAAACAAAGTTCGAGATGAGTTCGATGGGAGAGATGAATTTCTTTTTAGGGTTGCAGGTTCACCAGTCTGCTCACGGAATTTTTATTCATCAGACTAAGTATGTGAATGACGTCTTGAGCCGATTCAAGATTTCTGCCGGCAAAATCCCTTCTACTCGTCTTCCAGTGGGTCACAATTTATCACCGGATGAATTGGAGGATTCTGTTGATCCAACCCTTTATCGTGCTATGATTGGTTCTCTAATGTATTTAACGGCTTCTCGCCCTGATATTATGTTTGCTGTTTGTCTTTGTGCTAGGTATCAAGCAAGTCCACGAGTGACTCACCTAGCTGCAGTCAAGAGAATTCTTCAGTATTTGAGGGGAAATCTAGACATCGGATTGTGGTACCCCAAGGATGATACGTTCTTTCTTACTGCCTACTCCGACTCAGATTATGGAGGATGCAAGATCAACTTCAAATCAACGACTGCGGGATGTCAATTTTTAGGAAACCGACTTGTTTCCTGGCAGTGTAAGAAGCAAACAACGGTCTCCACTTCAACCGCTGAAGCTGAGTATGTTGCAGCCTCGAGTTGCTATTCCCAGGTTTTGTGGATACAACAACATCTTCGCGACTACGGTTTGAAGTTTCTTACTACTCCCATCTTGATTGATAATTTTGCTGCTATTTGTATCACCAAGAATCCCGTACAACATTCTAAAACGAAACATATCGAAATTCGATATCATTTTATACGGGATTGCTATGAAAAGAAATTAATTGATCTTGATAAAGTACATACTGATTTTCAAAAAGCCGATCTGTTTACTAAAGCTTTTGACAAAACGCGTTTTAAATTTTTGCTTGATTTAAACGGATTGAAGACCCTCGCTGATATCCTTAAACAAGGATGACTATCTTTGTTTTCTGTCATTTTTTTCTTTTAAAATTTATTTTGGTTTTAGGGGGTGAAAATCTAGAAAAATACAAAAAGAGTGTGTTTTCATTTGTATAGATAAAATCCAAAAACATATTAAAATTTTTCAAAATTCAAAAATATTGTGATTTCTATTCTTTAATGTTTTTCCTTTAAATATTTAGAAAAATCAAAAACATTTTAAAATTTGAAAAACCAAAAAGAATGCGATTTATGTTTTGTACAGAAAAATCCGAAAATCCAAAAAGATTGTGAAGTTTATTTCGTTTATAAGGAATTTTGAAAAAGACAAAAATATTGTGTTTTAATGTTTGTACAGAGAAAAACCAAAAAGATTGTTGCAGACGTTTTTAGATTATTTTCTCGCTGAAAATTATGCCGGTTGTTTAAGTTTGTGAAGCATGCTTACATGTCTTGGTCCTATGATTCACTTGTGAATTGAAGGTTAGCCATTTATTTATTAACTTAAGTTAACTGGGGCGATTAAATTTATCTTTATTTTGTTTTTATGCTCCTCAAAATTTTGAGTTTTTGAAGTAAAAAGAGAAAATGATAGTACATTGATTTTCTTGACCACAAGTTCAGCAAAAAGTAAGCTTAAAAGACTGTGTGCTTAATTGCATTGGTGCATTGGTAAGTATTATAACAACCCAGTAGAGTAAAGTATGTGATATAAACATAAAGAAACGCCAAATTGAAAGGGGTGTTAGTCTCTAGCAAAAGTCTCGGTGAGGATGGCAGAAATGTAATAACCGGTCATACTCAAGCCTTATATTTGTTGATCACCCAAAAATCAAATAAAGCAAATAACAAGCGTTAAGATTCTGGACACCGTGAGTCTTTATGCGGCTTAACCATCTGGGTATTCATAAGCATGAATATTTCACTCGCTTTCTAGAGCAAACCCAAAGTCATTAAACTTGATCACCGCTGTACTTCGTACAAATTAAATTACTGACTTGATCAAAATCCGCTGTTAGTCATACAATTGTTCCTCCCTTGCGTGCGTCTTAATACCATTAAGAAACGGTCCCCAGGGGATACAATGTATGTAAGCCGACAGATGGACTCGTGCAGACTCACTCACAGTAAAGGAAACTTGATGCATTGCTCAAAATTTCTACAATTGGTATCAAAAATTTTGATCAACAATATAATGGTTTAAGTCAAGTTGAGGTGATTTGGCAAAAATCAAATTAAGCTTGAACCGTGATTAGAGGCTGATAGTTTCTGATATTCTGTGCTTTAATTGAACTATTTAATCATATCACAAAAATACTTGAATGTGTGTTATTAGATCTATGTGGACAACAATACCAATGACCGACTTATCATCAGTCATAATATCGCTGAAATATAAAACTGTGATGGAAGGGAAATTTGGTTAATATGATTCTCTGCTCAAACTTAACAAAAATACAAAAATATGTACTGCTTTTGATAAAATCATTGAAAAACACAAAAAGATGGTCTATTTTAGAGGATTGGATATTCTTCTGTAAATACATTCTTTAATTCTTTAATTTTTACAAAATATCAAAAATATTTTTGTCTTCTTTATACAAAAATTCTTAAATAATTTTTAAGGTATGTTTCGGAAATCTGAAACATTTTTAACGTAATTGATTGTCGGGATAAAAGGGTTTCTCGATAATCTAATTTCTTAATTTATTTAATACTTTATTTAATTCATTACTTTACTTTATTTATTTAATTTAAAATTAAATAATTAAATAAAAGAGTTTAATTCGCTAAACTCCCATTCGTTATATATGGATAACGAACTAGGTGATTCATAGCGAACTACCTTCTGGTTCGCTAACCTAATTCGCTTCAGCACTCTGTAACGAATCATCCCTTCGTTATGCATATTTAACGAATCATGACACGAATCATGTCTTGATTCTCTACCTTTAATTTAACGAATCAAGTAGCGATTCGCCCTCTTAAGGTAACGAATGAGTTAGCGAATGGGCTTATTCGCTAACTTTAAGTTAAACGAATCGTTTGATTCGTGCAAGTTGTGCCTAGGGCTTTGTGCATTGATATATAAGACAAGAAAACGAATAGTATTCCACTGTTCGTCTTCTTTCTTCATCTTTAAGAAACCTATTCAAATTCTCTCTGAAAATTCGACCTATCCGTTTGAATACTTTAAAGATCGATTTGATTTTCTAAGGTATAACTGTTCTGGGCGATATCATTTTCGTCAAAAATGGTCATGTATTGACTGCTAAATTATGAAATTTCAGGGGTTTAAGGGTTTTGAACATTTGAAACTCTTTTGTGTATAATTTATGTTCATAATTGTATGTTTTTGATATCATTATGATCGGAATCACTTTCCGATACCCTTGGTGGACTCTAATCAACATTTGATTATTGTTTGCTGGGTTAATTATTGTTGTATGTTCTTGATGTTTACTGTTGGTTCGTTTGATCCTTAGTACATTTAGGTATTGAGTCTCAATCTCATTCACCTACATTCACTAGTGTGCTTCCGAGCTCAACGAGCTGATTATCTTGATGGTTCAACGATAGTTATGGCCTAATTGTATCTTGGTTTAAGATGTTGACTATTGTTGTTCATGTTAATTTTGACCTTGACTTTGTGAAGTCAAAGAAAAAGTCTTAATTCTGACCATTCGTTAGTCTTAGCGAATTGGAACTGTTTCGTGTCCAATTCGTTAAGATTTTACACGAACTAGCTTAGCGAATAAGATGTTACACGAATCAGAGTTTGATTCGCTTAAAATATAACGAACTAGAGTTTAGTTCGTTAAAATTAATTAGTGATTCGCTAGGTTTAGTTCGTTAAGGTATTTACTTGATAGCGAATCACCTGATTCGTTATCCTTGTATAACGAATCAGTATGATTCTTAACGAATGACATTTAAAAAAAAAAATTTAACTAATTTTTTTTTGATAAATTTAATATTCATTTAATTTAATTAAAGGATTTAAATCGTCAAGACCTGTTCAACCTGTTCATCCATCCGTATACAACTTGCCACCAGGTCGTCAAACTGAAATGCTGCTAAATTTGCTACACTTATATGAAAATCAAATGCAGCTGATCGTCAAACTCAAGAACGACTCATGGAGAATCAACGAAAAATGATGAGTTATATTTCTTTCCGTCAGAAGGAAACTAAGTCGTTACGTACGATTGTTGAGTCTCAGGGGGTGAAATTAAAGGAACAAGAAGAGTTAATTTTACAATTAACTTGTAAAGAAGATGCCCTCAAGAAACTTAAAAATGACGATGATGATCCTGACGAATCTAATGCAGGAGGTGAGCCTAAACAATCGCATGGTTCATCCTCTGGTGCAGGTGTTAGTGGCGCTGATGATTCGAACAAGCAAATAATTATCTATCAAGATCCAACAGCTGCCAAACCAATTGAAATGATTGAGGCTAACACAGTGATATTTATTGATGGGTCAGGAGTGGTTAGAAGTGTGGTGAACAGAGATGAGATAGAGGTCGGTGAGTTTGTGGTTAGATCTTTGACACGGGAGCAGATTTCGATTCTGCTTGGGCTGAATGACGATCAGTTGACTGCTTTAGAGACTGAGCCCGATGTCGAAGTGATCAATGAGGATGAAATGGAAGTTGATCCGTTATTTATGGATACAGATTTTATTTATGAGAACGAGGAGATTGAGATGGAGGATGTGACAGCTGAAGAGTACCCGGACTTGTATCAACACGTAAACGTTGATCAAGGTGCTCCGGTATTTCATGAAGATGTAATTAAAGAGACTGAGGATGAACTGGAGAAGATTGTGCAGCGAACTGTTCCCTCACTCAAAGAAGTGACTGATGATGACATAGAAAGATGATTCAAACGTCAGAAAGTGGGAAAGATCATCAGTGCTTATCGGTATGTAGATCAGGAAAGAAAAGATGCTGCTGCTGCTTGGATTGAGGCTAATCAGGTGACTACCTTCAAGACTGTCTCTAAGGTACATGGTGATATTGTCTCCTGGCTCTATGATTCAGACCTTAAGGTATGTATAGTCAAGTGGGAAAAGGGTGTCCAGTATTACGAGAGGATAATGGATGTTTTAACTCTATCGCTTTGGGATGTACGTACCCTCGCGAGACGTCCATTTATTAATCGTGGGGGTCACCGAACGGCTGAGTGGTTTCATCAACACTTACTGTTCGATGTCAATCATGGCTTCAAATTCTTCAAGCCCCAGGTCCCAAGACGTAAGCGCACTGATGAGATTGATCCAAGGACCGGCTGGAAGAAACTTATCTTGAAAGTGAAGCCGCCAAAGACGATGAAAAAGGTTCCTGTGAAGACAATGCCTCAAGATATTTATCTGTCTTTCAACCGTTGGTACTATGACAATCGTACTGGCGAGGCCGTTATTGTTCGTGGTCGAGGACTGCAGACCGAGCTCATCAAGATAATCGACCCGATGTGGTTGGTTAATTTATCAGAGACAGACAACGACGTGCTATACAGGAAGCAGATTTTGTTTGAATGCCAAGAAGATTACGACCTGGCTATGCAATTCCAACGAGTCGTTCATGTGTGTCACAAACATGGAATTCATAGTTGCATAGACTGGCTGTCCAAGCGCTTCAAATAAGTTAAAGACAAAGAGCTCAAGACGGGGGGTGTCTGTTAGTGCACGGTTTTGCGTTTAGAGTCTTTGTATTTATCGTTAATGTATATTTGATGATTTATGTAATATTTAATGTTTATTTTGAACTAGTTCGTTAAGTTTAAGCTAGTTCGCTAGGAATGTTAGCGAACTAAGACTAGTTCGTTAAGGTTAAGTCTAGTTCGCTAGGGATGTTAGCGAACTAAGACATTATAATGTATTCCCTCCTGATTCGTTAGGGAATGTTAACGAATCAGGAGGCGGTTCGTTATGTTAAATTATGTAACGAAGGGGAAGCTGGTTCGCTAGGGGATGTTAGCGAACCAGGTCGTCCTCTATTTATAGTGAACCACTGTTCACTTTAAGTTAAGTTTTTGAGAGAAAATTTCATAGAGTAATATAAGTTTATTTCAGGAAAGCAATTACTCTCTCTCAAGCTTCATATTAACGTTATTGATAATATATACACATACACAATACACTAAATCAAGGTTTATTATGAGATAGATCTTTAACAGTATAATTAACAGATATGAGATCTGTGTTATTGTTATTAACTGTTAATCCGGGATCAAACACACCCACTGCAATCGATTTGGTCACCTCTTTACCATATGTCGTGAACGCAACCAACTCATGATGCAACCATTTACCTCACCTCTTACCCAACCCGAAACTTTACCCTATGCCCAACCGTTTACTCAAGCACCCTTAACTATTAGAGCTTGTTACAATTTTGGAGACCCTAGCCATTTTCGCAATGCATGCCCAACACTCGCACACATGAACCAAATTCAATCCTACCCAACTCAAACCACTCAATATCAAGCTTACCAAGCCCAAGTAAATTAACTTCAACCAATCCAAGCTCAACCCATCCAAGCAATTCAAGCCCAACCCATTCAACAAATTCAAGTCAACCAAACCCCAATCAACCAATCAACCTCAAGTGACCAAGCTACCCAAGGACAAGTGTGTTACATCAACGGTTCCCAAGTCTAAGCTTAACCCTTTATGAAGACATGCTACGCAAAAGACGTTTCTTTTATTTAGTTCTTTTCATTTAAATATAATGTATTAACTTCATTAAATCTCCCGTTTTATTATGAATGAGAATTTTGGTTATTTATAATGGTATTCAATCTCTCAATTATTCCTATTATGTCGTTTAGTGCACTATTTAATGTTACACAATTTATTATCTTGATTTAAGTGGTCTATGAACGGTTATTTACCGGGACTGTATGCATGGCGATGTGCATAGTTATTTAATAGTACTGTATTTGTATCATAAACTACCTACGGCCGATTTCCTACAAACGTTTTGGAAATTGGGACTATGAATATGTGTTGTACATAGTTATCTAATAGGAGTCACATGTACAAATTTTATTTCGATATTTTAAAAACATGGCTATCCAAACCCTCCATACTCACCTCATTCTCACGGTACTCTTTCCTCATCTGATTTTATTATCTTGATTTCGAGCCTCATATGTTATTATATTTCTCTAATCATATGATTCGTTTAATATGTGAACCTGACTATGTGAATACTTATTCGTAAACTTTTTTGTCATCCTAAGTATTTCTATTTCAAAAAAAAAATTCCCTGTATCTAATTATTTAATTTAGTTACTATTACTTGACGATTAACTTAGTAATTAATTTTGCAATTTTACTAGCTAGTTATGCTAATCAAATTTCACTCATTTATTTATTTATTTATTTTATTGCTCTTGCTCATATAGTTTCATGTATTTACCGACTTAAAGATTTTTTTTTTTCATTTACCTTGTTTTTCGAACCCGAACAACGGGACGAACCATGTGCATCATGCGACGATCTAAATAATTATGAGTGCACGCATAATTATCGAAATCCTCGCATGGAACTCATGGTGAATACAGTTGTGTGTCATAACTCGGAACCCAGGGTGAATTTGGCTAACGGTACAAATATCGATGTGATAAGGGCATGGTAGATATGCCGCTGGTACATCCTATATATAAGTGTCCTTATAATGCCTTCCATTTGTAGCGTTATTTGGGTCACCTGAAGATCTGTGTTATATTTTCTTATATATATAAAAAAATCAATTCTTTCTTAGACCCTTACTTACTTTCTTTATGTTATGGTTTTTCTATAATTTCGGAACGAAATTTTCAAAAAGTTGTAAATACTGTAACATTCGTCAATTTTCGGACCCGAAAATCGACCCTTTAAAATGTTCGATGTAATTCGGACATTCAGTTATTATTAAAGACGGTTAATTTGTTGAATATTTATGATCATTATGTTGCTTATGATTATCATGATGTATTATTAATATTGTTATCTCAAACATTAAATTTGAGTCAACATCAATTTGGTTCATTTATGTTTTGATTACGTTTCATTTGTTATTCTTTCACTAAATATGATTAATTTCATATTTTTTTGATGACATTCAATTATATTTATTTATTTTGACCAATTTCATTACTTTCCCCCATGAGTTCCGCCTTTTGACTTGGTTTTGAAGATCATTAATTCACCTAGACTATATTCAAATGTATAGCATCTTTATCTTTCATCAATTATCGGTCAAACCATTTAATTTCATTATTAACTTTTGCTTAAGACTTGCCACTTGACTAGCCATCAATTTAATTCGTTTTGACCTTGTTTTTAACGATTCTTGGCCTCTATATACTAGCCTCTACTTCTACAAATCTTGCACCACAACTCATTTCTCACTCAAAGCCCCCTCTCTCTCAATTGTGTTCTTGCTTCCCAATTTGTGCTAAAGAGAAAGTTTGACCAAGAAAGTCAAAACGTTCAAGTTCTTCTTTCTATTTATTTTTTTCCATCATCGGGTAAGTTATTATTTTCCCTACAACACATCCTGTGTTGATAACCATATTGTCACCTTTTGTTTATAGTCATGGTTGTGTTTCACTACCACTTTTTCCGCTCATCTAACATTCGGTTATAAAAGTTTTATGTTAATAAAAAAAAAGAAACTAACTTTTACAACACTAATAAAACCAAATAAAACATTTCCAACATGTCACTTCATCTTATCATTTCAAATATGTTTGACATAAACCCGACTCAAAACCGAGTTCATATCCGACCAAAAATGAACCACTCGTTTAACTTGTTTTCTTAAATAATTTTTGGGTTCGGAAATGAAACGATCGTATAAAAAATAACTAATAGATATTGTAACATATATTTTTCCTAAAACTAAAATAATTTG